>NC_084737.1:47496273-47693773 GCF_033978785.1 Entelurus aequoreus
GACTGCATCTTTCGGGAATGTAAACAATGAAACACCGGCTGTGTTGTGTTGCTGCTGACTTCCTTCGCAAAATACGTCCGCTTTGCACCGAGAACTTTCTTCTTTGCTTGCTCAGCTTCTTTCGCCATAATGCAATGAACATAATTGCAACAGATTCACCAACACAGATGTCCAGAATACTGTCGAATAATGAGATGATAGCAGAGCTACTTCGTATTGACTTCAATGGGGAAGCCATTTTACTGTTCGACCGTCTACGTCACGCGCATACGCATCATACATAGACGTTTCCAATTGGAAGTGTCGCGGGAAATTTAAAATTGCACTTTATAAGTTAACCCGGCCGTATTGGCATGTGTTGCAATGTTAAGATTTCATCATTGATATATAAACTATCAGACTGCGTGGTCGGTAGTAGTGGGTTTCAGTAGGCCTTTAATTACAAGTTACCGCTCTTATTTAAATAAAAATAATGACATTTTCCCGTTTGTTTTAAATGAAATTAACCACTTGTTTTACAATAAATAAACCATTAGTCTCCTCCTACATCCTTCCGCTTCCAAGGGCGCTAAGTTTGCTCAGCTAGTTAGCCTAGCTTCCACACACAGCTCGTAGTGACTATCCTTAAATGTGACATATAAACAACACAAACACGAGGCACAATAAAATAACCTCTCACAAATGTTCACACAGAATATGAGAAATATATCTTTGTCAGCATGTTTTACCAGTCCTGGAGTAACGTGAGTATGCTGTTGTCAGACGGAACGGCGGCAGGAAGTCAAGCATCAGCATTAAAGGAAGTAACAGAATAAGAGTGGGCTCTTCAAAATAAAGGCACAAAAAAAAACGTAACATGAGAGAACTGCATTTTTCTCATGAACAAAATTTGCTGCCATTTACACTCCCACCAAATCCTGATACAAGGAATGAACGAAATACACAAAGAGCAAATTAATTGTACAGGATTTCTTGACTGTGATAAATGAGTAACTTCACATTTAACTATCAGTGGTATGTGAACTGTACTGTAATCGTACACAATAAACAATTGTCAGTCTGTTTGTTCTGATCAATTCTCAAGGAGAAGCACTCATTTTTGGATTGGTCTCTCAATAACTGAAGGTTTAGAGGGGGAATCTTGTTTTCTTTGAGGCTTTCGTTCTCCGACTTGTACTTTGACTCGACGGACTAAGCCATCTCCAGTGAACAGTCTCCACCACTCGTCCTAGTTGCCAATGATTTCTCGGGAGGTTGTCGTCTTTAATGATGACAATGTCGTTGACTCTGAGGTTGCGCTGAGGTAAGTGCCATTTCTGTCTTGTGGATATGTTGAGCAAATATTCCTTTTTTCCAGCGACCCCAGAATTGTTCGATGAGGTATTGAACTATTCTCCATCTCTTTGTAGCGTACAAATACTCCTTCACAAATTCTCCCGGGGGAGGAAGAGCAACTTTAGATTTCATCATTATGAGGTGATTCGGTGTTAAAGGTTCCAGCGCCTGTGGATCATTGATTCCATCTACTGTTAATGGGCGGCTGTTCACAATAGCCATAGCCTCATATAACAGTGTTCTAAGAGAGGCGTCATCAAGTCGACCCGAGCACTGAGCGAAGGTGGCATTCAGTACATTCCTAACGGTTCTGATTTGCCATTCCCAGACACCGCCTGTGTGGCTGGCAGAGGGGGCGTTGAATACAAATTCGCACTGCCTTTCAGTCAGGAAGACTTCCAGTAGTTTGGTGTCACATTGTTTAAGTGCTTCCTTAAACTCATTTCTAGCGCCAATGAAGTTAGAACCTTGGTCGCAGTGTAGTTGTCTGACAGCTCCTCTCAGACTGATAAAGAATCTTAATGCGTTAATGAATGAGTCTGTCGACAAATCTTCAAGCATCTCGATATGGACAGCTCTAGAGTACAAACATGTAAAGATGAGTCCATATCTTTTGTATTCTTTGCGGGCTTTCTTTACAATAAACGGTCCAAAACAGTCCATGCCACAGTACGTGAACGGTGCTGAGGCTTCAAGACGTTCTTTAGGAAGTTCAACCATCCGCTGACTCTCTGTCGGCCGTCGAAGTTTCCTGCAAAGCACACATGTGCGTATCAACTTGGCAACCAGCTTGCTCCCACCAATGACCCAGAATCCATTGCTCCTAAGCTCCATTTGTGTCTGGCTTTGACCTTGATGGCATATCTTGGCGTGGTAGTGGGATACAATCAGCTTAGATATGTGACTGTTGTTTGGTAAGATGACTGGATGCTTCACTTTGTGACAGAGAGATGATTGTTTTAATCTCCCACCAACACGGAGCAGTCCTTCAGACCAGATGGGATCCAGACTGAAGAGAGAGCTTGAGTTTGGAAGGCATTTTTCACCTTGAAGCATCTTTATCTCTTGGGGGAAGACTTGCTGCTGTACAATCTTAATCACTTTCTCAGCGGCCTTCTCACGCTCCTCGACAGTTACATGTTCACTGTGCTGGTTTTGTTTGGTGGCCTTTAATTTTTTCTTGAGACACTGCAGGCGAACTGTGGCTAGCCTCTTGTTGTTTGGTAGGTTGGGCTGACTGTTGCCTTTGAAAGGGAGTGGCATCTCATAATGCCCGCTCTTCTTCTGTGTGATGTGGCCACTGAGGAACTGTACGAAATGCACATCATCTTGGGACACATATTTATCCTCATAAGTTCTCTCAATAAAGTCTGATTCCAGGGTCTTTAGAACATCTGTCGGCGATGGAACTGGCAGTTCTTTTACTGTTAGCCGATGCACAAAGCTTTCACTTCCTTGTCTGTCTAGGTGGGGGTTTGATGAGCCTATTATACTCCATCCTAGTTCTGATCTCTGTGCGAACGGTTGATTTTTGTCACCTAAGATGACTTCAAGAGGAGCCAGTGCTGCTGGACAGTCATATCCTATTAGGAGCCCAGTATTGAAGGGGTGGTAACTTATCTGCCAAGTTTCTGAGATGAGGCCACAGTGATGCTGTTTCCTTCGTTGGAACGTAAGACTTGTCCACCGGGATAAAGTCACGGCTGTAGGCCTGGTGGAGTTGGATGCAGCTATCAAAGTAGAGTCCTCTAACCTGTAGATCATGAACACTCTTGCTTGATATGATTGTGTCGATGGCTGTCATAGTACTAAGTTTCAGTTTTACTGGTTGGACGTCTACATTCAATTTATCAAGTACATCTTCTAAGACAAATGTTGAGTCACTTTGTGTGTCCAGTATAGCATATGTGAGTATTTCTCTGTGTGGTTCTTGTACTGTAGACACAAAAACTGGGACAATACCTGAGGTAGCAGATGCATGTTGTGTTGATGTGTGGGACATGACCTTGTGTGTTTCCTGGCTTGCATGTTCTTCTGTGAAAGTGGAGCTATTCGTCATTGCTTCCACAGGTCTTTGTTTCCTGTCTTCGTGTAAGCAGGTTGGGTGATGACGATTGCATGTGTTACATGTGTGTCGTCTCCTACAATCTTTGGTCATATGACCCTTTCTCAAACATCCAAAACAGCCGATTTTCATGGATGAATGCCTTTTTATCCTCAGCACTATTGGCTGCGAAAGTTGGACACCGTATGATACCATGAGCTTCACTTTTACAGACTGAGCAGGGTGGCTTTGGTTTACTGTTGTTTGTTTCTTGTTTTTCCTTAGCGAAACTCTTTGGTTGTGTATTTGTGTTAAAAGCATTGGCCTTCTTTGGAGTTCTATCATCTGAAGGTTTGAAATGTATCAACAGTGGAGAAGCAATAGGGTTACAGGCTATTCTTGCCTCTCTGCTCAGGAACTCTGTGAAGCATGCAAGATCCGGATAGCTGCCTGATTTGTCAAGCTCATCTACAACAATTCTACTCCACTTTCGAACAATGGTTTTCCTCACAATCGTTAAGGATAGGTAGTCCTTTGACATGTGGGATTGCCTCAGTGCAGCTTTGGAGGAAGTCGGCAAACTTTCGTAGTGCTAGTGGGTCATTTGCGCTGATCTTTGGCCATTTCATGAGCTTATCACGGAAAGCCTTTTGTATAATGAATGGGTTTCCATATCTGTCCTGTAAAACTTTCCATGCTCCGTTGTATGCGCTTTCTGAATCTCGATAAAAGAAACCTTCAACGGCTTTGCGCGCCTCTCCTGCAAGATACATTTTGAGATAAAACATCTTCTCATTTGGTAAGATGGGTTTTCTGTCTATAAGAGTCATGAATGACATCTTCCAATCTGTAAACCTTAAAGGGTCACCACTGAACGTGGTGGGTTCAGGGACTGGCAAGCGATTCATACTTAATGAGCTAGCAATTGCTTGTGCTAAGCTGACAGACTCCTGGGTCATTGTCATTTCAGGAGCTACTTGGTGAGGATGGAATGAAGCAGCGTCTGGATTTAATTGAGGTTCAGTTTGCATTCTGTAAAAAGTAGTGTTGTTGTTAATTTCTTCATTGTGGTTCTCAAAACCTTCAAAACTGTCATATGCTCTCACACGAGCTGCTGCTATAGCGACCTCTTTTATGCTTGTAACTGCTGCAGTTTTGCTCTCTCTTGTTCCTACTGTTGTTGCATTTCCACCTCTCTTTGTTTCATTTCTGACAACATTTTTGCCTCTTTAAGTTTCCATTCACTTTCCAACTTGTGAAGATGTGCTTTCTGTGCTTGAATTTCTCCCATGGCCTTTGATTGCTCCAGCTTAGCAGCAAGCTCTGCTACTGCATCTACTCTACTGCTATGGGTACTGGCTGAGCTAGAATGTTTGCTTGATTCATCTGATGAATCTGATGAACTTACAGTTTCAGTTTTAGTTTGGCCAAAGACAGACCCATATTAATTTTTGTTTAACGTTTCTCTTATCTTTTCTTTTTCAAGTTGATCGTTATAATCTTTATTAATAGTCGCTAGACGGTTGCTTATGAGACTACAGATTTCCTTTGTTAGCGTAACACAAGCGTCCATTTTGTTGACGATCTCTGCCGTGGTGTTACTGTTACGTAGGATAGGTTCATATTGCTGTCTTACGGCGTCGTGCTTTGTTTCAATATCCTGCTGTAATTTATTGAGGTCTTCTAATGAACAGAGGGTTGTTAGTTTTGACCTTGTTTCCCTTGCTGTTAGCTTCCAAGAATTATAGGCCTTGTTAAATGTTTTTTCACGTTTTTTGGTGTCCTCGTCATGCATTTCTTGGCCTTTCTCTGTTAATTTTCTCTCACGTAAGCTAAACCTGACTGGTGTGTATGTAGGATTGTCTGTTTCTTCTGTTGGGAGTGACATTATATTTGCTTGTGCAACTGCTTTAAGTCTTGTGTGGCTTTTGATTGTCCTATGCCTGAATTCACTTATAAGCTGTAGTTATCTTTTACCACAGAGTAATACTTATATCAAGCATTCGCATATTATGGACATTCAAAGGATTTTTAACTAAACAGTAACAACAAAGTATGTCATAAATGAGCGCTCTAACCATTAATAGCTAAAGTGATTCACCCTTTAAACCTTTATCGCAACAGACATTTCACAAATTACCTTTTAAAGACATATACCAATTGTCTTAAAACATTCACCCATTTCAGAATTGTTACGTGTTGCTCACAAATTATTTTGACCTCAAAATATGACGTTAGTATTTAAGACACTTCAGATACGCTGTAAGCTTGTAACGTGTGTGTAAATAGTCTCCTTTGCTCCTTGGCACCCAATGTTGTACCTTTAGCGTGGTGTCCTTTTAATCTTGCCTGTGCAGGATGTGGGTGCAAATGGAGTCAGTTGGCTGGTAACAGCTTGGTAGCTGGATCTCGGATGAGATGGCGTCAGCTTCTCTGCAGGGATGGCAAGTCTGTTGCAGCCAGAAGTTGTCACTGGTTGCAGCCGGGGAGTATTCACTGTAGCGGCCCACTTGGATTAATGACACAAGATGCAGAGAGCTTCGACTGGTGCAACTTTGATTCTCTCCTCCTTTTCTCCTCACAATTTTGACACCGTAAAAACTCCTTCCGCTTCCAAGGGCGCTAAGTTTGCTCAGCTAGTTAGCCTAGCTTCCACACACAGCTCGTAGTGACTCTCCATAAATGTGACATATAAACAACACAAACACGAGGCACAATAAAATAACCTCTCACAAATGTTCACACAGAATATGAGAAATATATCTTTGTCAGCATGTTTTACCAGTCCTGGAGTAACGTGAGTATGCTGTTGTCAGACGGAACGGCGGCAGGAAGTCAAGCATCAGCATTAAAGGAAGTAACAGAATAAGAGTGGGCTCTTCAAAATAAAGGCACAAAAAAAACCGTAACATGATAGAACTGCATTTTTCTCATGAACAAAATTTGCTGCCATTTACAGTCAGAGTTGCACTGCAGGTCAATGAGCTCCATTTGAAGCACAGGAGGGGCATCTTGCACATCAATGGAGAAGGGGTCTGCAAAAATTTGAAATGTGGCTCTGTGTTTTGAAGTCTGCAAATCTGTGATCAAATTCCTCCCCTAGCTTCAAAATGGCATCAACATGCATCTCACCACTGAATGGTGTGCCTGCATCCACGAGTGCCTTGCATGCTGGGAAATGGCAAAGGTTTGTCTGAAAGAGCTGAGCTTTCCACAACTGACATTTTGTGGAGAATGCTCTCACGTTGTCATAGGCAGCACTGACGAGTTGCCCCTTGCCTTGTAACTTCTTGTTCAGTACATTAAGCTCACGTGTGATGTCAACAAGAAAAGCTAAGTCCATGAGCCATTTGGGATCACTTAGCACAGGAACAGCCACTCCAACCTTCTCCATGAAGGCTTTCACCTCTGCTCTCAACTCAAAAAATCTCTTCAACGAGTTTCCCCTGCTGAGCCAACGCACCTCAGTGAAGTGGAGCACATCCCCATATTCAGACTCCATTTCCTCTAAAAAAAAAAGCACAGAAACATTGGCGCTTTAAGCCCCTGGATCTGATTTGGTTTATGCATTTGACAACAACAGACATCACATGGTCAAACTTCAGGCATTTGCTGCAAAGGGCCTGTTGATGGATAATGCAGTGCAAAGCAATGGCCTCCTCTGCACCCTCCTCTTTCAGTTTTTTTTGAACAAGTGTCAGTAGTCCATTTTTCCTCCCTGTCATTGATGGCGCTCCATCAGTTGTTATTCCAACTAACCTCTTCCATGGCAAACCGGCATTCTCAATGGCATCACAAAGCTGTTGAAATATCTCCTGAGCGGTGGTCTGGCCATGCATTGGAACTACTGTGAGCAACTCCTCTATCACTTCAAAATTGTCATCAATACCACGGACATATATTGCGAGCTGGGCAGTGTCTGTGATGTCTGTGGTCTCATCGAAAGCGACCGAGTATGAACTGAAATATTTGGCTTTCTCGCACAGTTGATTATAAAAGTTAGTTGACAAGTCAGAAATGTGCTCTGCCACGGTATTGGCAGAAAGGCTGATGTTGCTAAACTGATCTTTCTTTTCCGGACAAACTATACTTGCAGCCTGTAACATGCACTTTTTAATAAATTCACCTTCTTTAAATGGCTAGCAACCATCTCACTCACCATGTAGCTAGCTTTAAATGCTGCATCAGTCTTTTCGGTTGCTTTCTTAAAGAAATCTTGTTGCCTCAGTTGACTGCTTTTAAAATGTGCAACCCGGTTCACTCTTTCATCTCCCTGGTATTTTGCATACTCCTCAGCATGTCTAGTGGTATAATGGCGTTTTAAATTGTATTCCTTGTGCACGGCAACTTTCTCTGTGCAAATAAGACACGTAGGGGTGCCCCTGTGCTCAACAAAGAAATATTGCATCTCCCACTTGTCCTGGAATTGTCTTTGCTCATCACTAACCTTTCTCTTCACTGCACGCTTTGAAAAAGACATGTTTGGGGTTGTGGAATATATTTGTATTTAACCGAATAATAATGTTATTTCCGCAATGTGTGTCGTTCCGCTTTTCCTCCCGACAGCAACACGGCGGTGGCGGAAAGTACCGGGAAAAAGTGACTGCTCCCAGAGTGTTATATGGCGTCATATAAAAATATATGTAGTGTTCATCGTGTGAGGCAATGCAAATTAAACAATAAAAAAAAGAAATAACGGTTTGAAATGGTCCAGGTTATCAGGAACTTTATTACTGGCGGACAGGTGTCGCGGTGTGACTGCGCGCAGGCACGTAAGACAACCCTCGTCTCCATGGCAACGTTTCTCTCGCTTTCACTCATTTGCCGCTTTTCCACTAACGCAGGGGTATTTTGGACCCAAATAACAAAAATTGTCTCTGTCCGGAGCCAACGGGAGGGGGCGGGGAGTTTACAGTCACGGTAGCACAATTAGCCCCGATCACGACTAAGAGAGAGAGAGAGAGAGCGAGAGAGAGAGAGAGCGAGGGAGTGAGGGAGAGAGGGAGGGAGGAAGAGCGCGTACCGTCTCGTGGAAAAGCAGCAAAACGTTTCTCTGCTTGCATCACGCAAGTGACGTCAATGTTCGGCCCTCGAGATTGATTGGTAGACTCCTTGCAGCCCGGAAGAGTTAGGGCTACAAGGGATTCTGGGTATTTGTCCTGTTGTGTTTATGTTGTGTTACGTGTGGATGTTCTCCCAAAATGTGTTTGTCATTCTTGTGTGGTGTGGGGTTCACAGTGTGGCGCATATTTGTAAGAGTGTTAAAGTTGTTAAAACGGCCACCCTCAGTGTAACATGTGTGGCTGTTGACCAAGTATGCCTTGTGTGTCTGTAGAAGCCGTATACAACATGTGACCGGGCCGACACGTTGTTTGTATGGAGAAAAAGTGGACGCTAAAGGCAATGCCATCACGGCCCGCCCGCCCTCAATAGTGCCCTCAATATTGTTGTCCTCAGTATTGTTGACGGGTGAAAGTCGGGAGGGTTGGCAAGAATGCTTCAGCTCCGCACACAGCGCTGTCAAGCGCCGTTCATATAAAACTTGTGGGCCGCACTAACATTAAACGTTCATATTAAGGTGCGGGCCGCACAACAACGTCTCGCGGGCCGCAATTGGCCCGCGGGCCGCTTGTTTGAAACCCCTGCTCTAGGCCTTCCTCTCTTTCTCTTGCCTTGCGGGTTCCATGTTAGAGCATGTTTCGTGATTGAGCTATTGTGTCTACGCAGTGTGTGACCAATCCATTTCCATTTCCTCCTCCTGATTTGTGTTTCTATTGTGTCTTGTCTAGTGAGGTCCCACAGGTTGGCATTGTTAGGCCAGTAGATACCTAGGAGGCGACGGAGGCAGCGGTTGAAGAATGTCTGTATTTTGTTGAGTATGTTGGCAGTGATCTTCCAGGTTTCTGAACTGTAGAGAAAGGTGAATTTAACGTTTGAGTTGAAGATTTGCAGTTTGGTCTTGAGTGATATGTTTTTTGCTTTCCAGATTTTATTTAGGATAGTGAATATGGTCCTTGCTTTTCCAATTCTGGCACTGACATCCTCCTCCGTTCCTCCGTCCACAGCAATAATGCTTCCTAGGTATGTAAAGGTGGCAACCTCGTCTAACTGGTTATGATCCATGTTTATTGGGGAGTTGTTCTTGTTGTTGATACGCATTAACTTAGTTTTTGATGTGTTGATTTTGAGTCCAAGTGAAGCAGCTGTTGTTTCCAGTTTGCATGATTTCTTCTGCATACGTTGGTGTGTGTGTGCTAGGCAGGGGCGCCGCTAGGGATTTTGGGCCCCATGAAAATAATCTTTACAGGGCCCCCTGTATTATAATTTCATCATCATTAGGGGCCTCTCTGGGCCCCCCTCCATCATGGGCCCCTAGAATCTGTCTCCTTTACCCCCCTTTTCGGCACCCCTGGTGCTAGGAGTGCTAAATCATCAGCAAAATCCAGGTCTTCCAACTGCCCGGTCAGGCTCCACTGTATGCCGGTTCGGTTATTGCTTGTTGTTTGTGTCATGGTCTATTGAGCAGTTCTCTAAAGTGTTCTGTCCATCTCTTTAGTTGATCCTCCTTGTTTGTGAGTAGTGTACCCTGTGTGTTTTTAATGTGTGATTGTGACTGTTGAAACTTGCCTATGAGTTTTTTTGTAGTTATGTAAAGTTCTTTGAGATTGTTTTTCCCTGCTGCCTCCTCTGCCTGTTGTGCCAAATCCTCAATGAACTTCTTTTTGTCCTTTCTGACACTTTTCTTCACTTCTTTGTTTGCTGCTTCTTATTCCTTCTGTGCTGTGGGCATTGTTGCTCTGGTTTTGCTTCTATTTAGTACCTCCTTTTTTCCCCTTCTCTCACCTACTTTCTTGAACGTTTCCATGGAAAGCAACGGTTTGTTATTTCCCTTTCTTCTCCCAACCACTTCTTGACATGTCTCTTTCCATATTGTTTTCAGACTATTCCATTTATCCTCCACTGATGTAGGAGTTTCTTGCAGACCTTGTAGTGCTTGGAAGCGGTTGTGGAGTGTGACTTTTTACAGTTCTGATGTTCCTATATCTTGAAATTGCTATATGTTGAATTTGACTCGTTCTTCTCAATGTGTTGTGCGTTTTAATTTCAGATGGATTTTTGCTGGAAGTAGGTGATGGTCTGATCCAGCGTCAGCTCCCCTTTTCACTCTGACATCCAGCAATGAGCGTCTAAACTTTTGGCTAATGCAGATGTGGTCGATCTGGTTTTCTGTTACATGGTCAGCAAACACCCAGGTTGCTTTATGCACATCCTTGTGTTGGAAAATTGTCCCACCAATGACCAAGCTGTTGTCTGCACAAACTGCTGCAAATCTTTCTCCGTTTTCATTCATGGTTCCTAGTCCTTGTCTTCCCATGTTCAATTCATAGCCATTGTTGTTTCCTCCTAACTTTGCGTTCACGTCTCCCATCAGAATCATGATGTCCTTTCCTTTTTTGGTCTCAAGTATGTGGTATATACGGTTGTAGAAATTATCCTTGATTTCATCGTCTGCGTCGTTAGTGGGAGCGTAGCATTGTACTACGTGGAGGTTTATTTTCTTGTGTGTAGTTTGGAATTTGGCTGTGATAATCCTCAAATTGACGGGTTCCCAGCTGATGAGGGCCCTCTGTGCCTCTGTGGAGAGCATGAACGCAACTCCCTCTGTGTGTGATGCCAAATCTTCTGGGTGTCCAGAGTACAGAATGGATTCACCGCTCGCCAACTTGACCTGCCCTGACTGGAGCCATCTGGTTTCACACAGACCAAGGAGAGATAGTCTGTACCTCCTCATCTCCTCCGCGATTACTGCCGTCTTTCCGGCTGCATACATAGTTCTCACGTTCCATGTAGCAATGTTGGTGGGTCGTCTATGGTTCAGAAGCTTCGGACGCACTGCCTCCTTGCGGTTTTCCATGTACACCGTCATTTGCTCTTCAGTGTGGGGCACTGAAGAGGCTTCCTTTCCAAGACGTTGGGGTTTAAAGTTTTTCATCAATGTTTCTGTAGCATAAGATATTTTTTACAGGTTTGGGTTGCTAGCCCAAAGCCCAACCTTCCACAAGTACTGGCTTCCGGAGTTTTTGGAGTCGGTTT
Organism: Entelurus aequoreus; assembly: GCF_033978785.1. Lineage (NCBI taxonomy): Eukaryota > Metazoa > Chordata > Actinopteri > Syngnathiformes > Syngnathidae > Entelurus > Entelurus aequoreus. The sequence goes on from NC_084737.1 coordinate 47,507,747, forward strand.
GTTAGTCCCCTTCCCCTAACCTATTGTCCTCCAGGCAATGGATTACAGTCTCATACCACGTGAGACCAGACCGGTTTTGGGTCGTGTACAAGCTGCCCCGGCACGTCAAGCCCAACCAACTCCTGTTACTGTGTAATGAAAAGGTGCATTTAAGGCGAGCATTTCATACCAGCAGCGCGAGGCAGAACAACATAACAATAACATATGTTTCTGAAATGAACTTCAATTTAATAATAAATTTAAGTGCAAATGAAAATACAGAAAAATACTCGAAGACTTCTATGGAAATACAACAACCGAGACTCAGTTTTCTCTCGCCAGGACACGGGTCACCGGGGCCCCCCTCTGGAGCCAGGTCCGGAGTTGGGGCACAAAGGCGAGCGCCTGGTGGCCTGTCCCTATGGGGCCCAGCCGGGCACAGCCCGAAGAGGCAACGTGGGTCCCCCCTCCAATGGGCTCACCACTCATGGGAGGGGCCATAGAGGTCGGGTGCAATGTGAGCTGGGCGGCAGCCGAAGGCAGGGCACTTGGCGGCCGATCCTCGGCTACAGAAGCTAGCTCTTGGGAAGTGGAATGTCACCTCGCTGGGGGGTAAGGAGCCTGAGCTAGTGCGCGAAGTGGAGAAGTTCCTGCTGGATATAGTCGGACTCACTTCGACACACAGCAAGGGCTCTGGAACCAGTTTTCTCGAGAGGGGCTGGACTCTCTTCCACACTGGCGTTGCACGCAGTGAGAGGCGACGAGCTGGGGTAGCAATTCTTGTTTCCCCCCCGGCTCAAAGCCTGCACGTTGGAGTTCAACCCGGTGAACGAGAGGGTAGCTTCCCTCCGCTTTCGGGTGGGGGGACGGGTCCTGACTGTAGTTTGTGCTTACGCATCAAACAGCAGTTCAGAGTACCCACCCTTTTTGGATACACTCGAGGGAGTACTGGAAAGTGCTCCCCCGGGTGATTCCCTTGTCCTACTGGGGTACTTCAACGCTCATGTTGGCAACGACAGTGAAACCTGGAGAGGCGTGATTGGGAAGAATGGCCACACGGATCTGAACCCGAGTGGTGTTTTGTTATTGGACTTTCGTGCTCATCACAGATTGTCCATAACAAACACCATGTTCAAACATAAGGGTGTCCATATGTGCACTTGGCACCAGGACACCCTAGGCCGCAGTTCCATGATCGACTTTGTAGTTGTGTCATCGAACTTTGAACATGTCATTAGGGAGGTGCTGGACACTGAGTCCGAGTGGACCATGTTCCGCACCTCTATTGTCGAGGCGGCTGATTGGAGCTGTGGCCACAAGGTAGTTGGTGCCTGTCGTAGCGGTAATCCTAAAACCCGCTGGTGTCCAGCGGTGAGGGATGCCGTCAAGCTGAAGAAAGGGTCCTATCGGGTTCTTTTGGCTCATAGGACACCGGAGGCAGCGGACAGGTACCGACAGGCCAAGCGGTGTGCGGCTTCAGCAGTCGCAGAGGCAAAAACTCGAACATGGGAGGAGTTCGGGGAAGCCATGGAAAACGACTTCCGTATGACTTCGAAGCGATTCTGGACCACCATCCGTTGCCTCAGGAAGGGGAAGCAGTGCACTGTCAACACCGTGTATGGTGAGGATGGTGTTCTGATGAGCTCGACTGCGGATGTTGTGGATCTTTGGAGGGAATACTTAGAAGACCTCTTTAATCCCACCAACATGTCTTCCTATGACGAAGCAGTTCTTGGGGAATCTGTGGTGGGCTCTCCTATTTCTGGGGCTGATGTTGCTGAGGTAGTTAAAAAGCTCCTCAGTGGCAAGGCCCCGGGGGTGGATGAGACCCGCCCGGAGTTCTTTAAGGCTCTGGATGCTGTGTAGCTGTCTTGGTTGACAAGACTCTGCAACATCACGTGGACATCGGGGACGGTACCTCTGGATTTGCAGACCGGGGTGGTGGTTCCTCTCTTTAAGAAGGGGAACCGGAGGGTGTGTTCTAACTATCGTGGGATCACACTCCTCAGCCTTCCCGGTAAGGTCTATTCAGGTGTACTACAAAGGAGGCTACGCCGGATAGTCGAACCTCGGATTCAGGAGGAACAGTGTGGTTTTCCTCCTGGTCGTGGAATTATGGACCAGCTCTATACTCTCGGCAGGGTCCTTGAGGGTGCATGGGAGTTTGCCCAACCAATCTACTTGTGCTTTGTGGACTTGGAGAAGGCATTCGACCGTGTCCTTTGGGAAGTCCTGTGGGGAGTGCTCAGAGAGTATGGGGTATCGGACTGTCTGATTGTGGCGGTCCGCTCCCTGTACGATCAGTGTCAGAGCTTGGTCCGCATTGCCGGCAGTAAGTCGGACACGTTTCCAGTGAGGGTTGGACTGCAGGATTAGGTCTCTGCTTTTTGCAGATGATGTGGTCCTGATGGCTTCATCTGGCCAGGATCTTCAGCTCTCACTGGATCGGTTCGCAGCAGAGTGTGAAGCGACTGGGATGAGAAGCAGCACCTCCAAGTCCGAGTCCATGGTTCTCGCCCGGAAAAGGGATTGTCATCTCCGGGTTGGGTAGGAGACCTTGCCCCAAGTGGAGAAGTTCAAGTACCTCGGAATCTTGTTCACGAGTGAGGGAAGAGTGGATCGTGAGATCGACAGGCGGGTCGGTGCGGCGTCTTCAGTAATGTGGACGCTGTATCGATCCGTTGTGGGGAAGAAGGTCTACGTTCCCATCCCCACCTATGGTCATGAGCTTTGGGTTATGACTGAAAGGACAAGATCACGGGTACAAGTGGCCGAAATGAGTTTCCTCCGCCGGGTGGCGGGGCTCTCCCTTAGAGATAGGGTGAGAAGCTCTGCCATCCGGGAGGAGCTCAAAGTAAAGCCGCTGCTCCTCAACATCGAGAGGAGCCAGATGAGGTGGTTCGGGCATCTGGTCAGGATGCCACACGAACGCCTCCCTAGGCAGGTGTTTAGGGCACGTCCGACCGGTAGGAGGCCACGGGGAAGACCCAGGACACGTTGGGAATACTATCTTTCCTTCTTTGGGATCTTACCGAGAAGAGCTGGACGAAGTGGCTGCGGAGAGGGAAGTCTGGGCTTCCCTGCTTAGGCTGCTGGCCCCGCGACCCGACCTCGGATAAGCGGAAGAAGATGGATAGATGAAAATACAGCTTTACCACTTTAGTCATAGTTTTTGCGCTTAAGAAACTTCTATTTGTTTGATATTATCATTACTGCCACACGTGGTGGCAAAGTGTATTACAACTGAGAGCCGCTGCGGCCCATACGGACCGCAGCTGAGAAGCAGATATTTTTTGACGGCCCTCCAGGGCGCGCTTGCGGCCCAGCAATGGGCCCCGGCCCTATGGTTAAGAAGCGGCTCTACGGCTTCCAGCTGGAGGGGAGAGGGTCAACAAGAGGATGTGCAGTGTGGGTGGAATATTTGAGAGCCATCTTTCTGCATTTGCTAATGAACATGTCAGTTTGTGGTGGAAAGGCTACTCCCCACCACTTTCTCTAGTGTAGTCCTCTCTTCTGCGTGTAGCTGCTGTGCCATGCCGTTATGCTGGTGCTGAGGGTGCTCTCCACCACACAGGAAGTGTTATGATTCCAGCTATGGTCTCTGAATAGATGAACCCCGAGATACCTGAAACTGGAGACGACAATCCAGACGTTACGCCAACAAGCCAAATAGATGGTAGCTCGCAGCACCGACGTCATGCACCAAGCCCTGACGACGAGTCAAAGCAGGGGCGCCCAAAGTGTGGTTTGCAAATCGTTTGTCATTGACCCTTGACACACTGCAGAAAGACAATTAGACTAAATCAAAAATTGGAAAATAACAAAAGGCTGAATGAGAAAAAGCCAAAATGTTCACACCAACCAATAACACAAAGCTTTATCTTCAAATAGATATTACTTTTATAAAGACTTTCTACAAAACACAAAACCAGTGAAGTTGGCACGTTGTGTAAGTCGTAAATAAAAACAGAATACAATGATTTGCAAATCCTTTTCAAGTTATATTCAATTGAATAGACTGCAAAGACAAGATACTTAACGTTCGAACTGGAAAACGTTGTTATTTTTTGCAAATATTAGCTCATTTTGAATTTGATGCCCGCAAAATGTTTCAAAAAAGCTGGCACAAGTGGTAAAAAAGACTAAAAAAGTTGAGGAATGCTCATCAAACACTTATTTGGAATATCCCACAGGTGAACAGGCTAATTGGGAACAGGCGGGTGCCATGATTGGGTATAAAAGCAGCTTCCATGAAATGCTCAGTCATTCACAAACAAGGATGGGGCGAGGGTCACCACTTTGTGAACAATTGTCCAACAGTTGAAGAACAACATTTCTCAACAAGTTATTGCAAGGAATTTAGGGATTTCACCATCTACGGTCAGTAATATCATCAAAAAGTTCAGAGAATCTCGAGAAATTACTGCACGTAAGCGATGATGTTAGGGACCTTCGATCCCTCACGCGGTACTGCATAAAAAAGCGACATCAGTGTGTAAAGGATATCACCACATGGGCTCAGGAACACTTCAGAAAACCACTGTCAGTAACTACAGTTGGTCGCTACATCTTTAACTGCAAGTTAAAACTCTATTATGCAATGCGAAAGCCTTTTATTAACAACACCCAGAAACACCGGCAGCTACGCTGGGCCTGAGCTCATCTAAGATGGACTGATGCAAAGTGGAAAAGTGTTCTGTGGTCTGACGAGTCCCCATTTCAAATGTTTTTTGGAAACTGGACACAATATATATATATATTATGTATGTGGGCTCTGTACCGAGGATGTCATTGTGGCTTGTACAGCCCTTTGAGACACTTGTGATTTAGGGCTATATAAATAAACATTGATTGATTGATTGATTGATTGATGTGTATATATATATATATATACATATATATATATATATATATATTAGGGCTGTTAAAGTTAACGCAATACACAGAAAATATACACACAGAAAATAAACCTTTTCATACCGCTAACTTCCTGGTTGCATGCAAACTTCCGTTTTCTTTGCACGTCCGAAGTTGCAGCATTTCTTATTATTATGCATGGGTTTTGGCAGTTTGTGTGGGGTTTTTGGTATGTGCAGAACTTTTCCTTTTGTGATTGTTTTTGATATTGCAGCATTTATCTGATTGCACCATTTTTAATTTGCAAGAGTTTCCTTGTTGCCCGTGGTTTCTGGTGTTTGTGTGGTCTTGGTTTTGGCATCATGTCTGTGGTCGGCTATCAAAGAAAAGCAGGATGAATTTGTACAGCAACATGTTCTCTTTGCCTGAAATGACATGAGCGTGCAGTGAGATTCAACATCAGCACACTCACAGTAGGTACTGTCTATCTTTCAAAATTGAATATTGAATGTGCACGCTAATGACGCTCTCTACTTGACTATGTTTGTGTAGATTTGTATTTAAGGAAAAAAAAGTTAAAAGATACATCTTTTAAATTATTTTTTGAGTTGTTTGGCATTTTTCACTGTATTTGCTTCTTGGGTTTAGAAAATAATATTTCATGTGATGATATATTGACCAAGCATCAGTAGTGTCTGAAGATACAAAGTGAGACTGTGCCTTTGTCTTGTGACATGTGCCTTTGTCTTTATTAATTATTGCTTCTTGCAAGTATTTCAATAGTATGCTTCCCGCAATCCGTCTTAGTTTGTTTCATCTACTGTAGATGTAGGTGTACTGTACTAAAATTGTTCTCCATGGGTTGAGTCTGTAGCTGTGATGGAGTTTATTCTTTGTGTTTCTTCCATTGATCTGGCAGCCTCTCGGTCTACTTGTTTAGGGAGGCAATCGGTGGCCCAGTGTGCTTATAGATATGCTCTTGGCCCCCTTCCAGTTCACAAAGAGACTGAGACATCAGATGCAGTGCACCCATTCCAACCCTGTAGAATGTCACTTTGTCTGCTAATGAACAGATTGTTGGTAAAGTCTCATCAAGGGCTACACTGCTTCAAACAAGTGTTTCATCACCAAGGTTTTTTTTTGTAGTTTCAGTTATAATCGTTCAATAATCTAATGAAGTAAATAATTCATGGTACTGCACAAATCCAACATAGTGCTTGTGTTCTACTTGGCTCCTGTCAATTGCTGGGATGTTTCAAACGTCACGTCTCGCTCACGTCCTGCCCAATGAATATGTCTGGTGGTCAAGCTAGCTCCGTTTTCAGCAGGTTCTAGGGGCCATTTAGCCTTTTTCGAAGAACAAATGCCCTATGTTTGTGTTGTTTTAATCTGTACAAATCGCGAAAATAATAAGCGTTTCTTCAGAGTTCCTCGAGAGGTAATCAAAAAGGGCAGAAGAGTGCAAGATTTTACGAAACGGCGACGAGAAAAGCAGCTCACACTCCATTCCAAGGGAGCAAAGTCGAAGAATGCATGAGTTTGCAGTGATTACTCTGTTAAAGGTTTGTTTGATATACTTTAAACGTTTATTATTTCCCATTTAAGTATTATTTTTATATTATTTGTAATTCTTGAACACGTTTGCTCGAAAAGCACCAACTCTGCAAGTCTAAATCAAAGACAGCAAATGTGAGCAATCAATCAATCAATCAATCAATGTTTATTTATATAGCCCTAAATCACAAGTGTCTCAAAGGGCTGTACAAGCCACAACGACATCCTCGGTACAGAGCCCACATACGGGCAAGGAAAAACTCACCCCAGTGGGACGTCGGTGAATGACTATGAGAAACCTTGGAGAGGACCGCATATGTGGGTAACCCCCCCCCCTCTAGGGGAGACCAAAAGCAATGGATGTCGAGTGGGTCTGACATAACATTGTGAAAGTCCAGTCCACAGTGGATCCAACACATCAGCGGGAGTCCAGTCCACAGCGGGGCCAACAGGAAACCATCGCGAGCGGAGACGGGTCAGCAGCGCAGAGATGTCCCCAACCGATGCACAGGCTAGTGGTCCACCCGGGGTCCCGACTCTGGACAGCCAGCACTTCATCCATGGCCACCGGACCTATGCAACTCCCCCTCGCAAGGGACAGGGGAGAAGAGGAGAGAAGAAAAGAAACGGCAGATCAACTGGTCTAAAAAAGGAGGGTCTATTTAAAGGCTAGATTATACAAATGAGTTTTAAGATGGGACTTAAATGCTTCTACTGAGGTAGCATCTCTAACTGTTACCGGGAGGGCATTCCAGAGTACTGGAGCCCGAATAGAAAACGCTCTATAGCCCGCAGTCTTTTTTTTGGCTCTGGGAATCACTAATAAGCCGGAGTTCTTTGAACGCAGATTTCTTGTCGGGACATATGGTACAATACAATCGGCGAGATAGGCTGGAGCTAAACCGTGTAGTATTTTATATGTAAGTAGTAAAACCTTAAAGTCGCATCTTAAGTGCACAGGAAGCCAGTGCAAGTGAGCCAGTATAGGCATAATATGATCAAACTTTCTTGTTTTTGTCAAAAGCCTTGCAGCCGCATTTTGTACCAACTGTAATCTTTTAATGCTAGACATAGGGAGACCCGAAAATAATACGTTACAGTAATCGAGACGAGACGTAACGAACGCATGAATAATGATCTCAGCGTCGCTAGTGGACAAGATGGAACGAATTTTAGCGATATTACGGAGATGAAAGAAGGCCGTTTTAGTAACACTCTTAATGTGTGACTCAAACGAGAGAGTTGGGTCGAAGATAATACCCAGATTCTTTACCGAGTCGCCTTGTGTAATTGTTTGGTTGTCAAATGTTAAGGTGGTATTATTAAATAGATGTTGGTGTCTAGCAGGACCGATAATCAGCATTTCCGTTTTCTTAGCGTTATGTTGCAAAAAGTTAGCGGACATCCATTGTTTAATTTCATTAAGACACGCCTCCAGCTGACTACAGTCCGGCGTGTTGGTCAGCTTTAGGGGCATGTAGAGTTGAGTGTCATCAGCATAACAGTGAAAGCTAACACCGTACTTGCGTATGATGTCACCCAGCGGCAGCATGTAAATACTAAAGAGTGCAGGGCCAAGAACCGAACCCTGGGGAACTCCGCACGTTACCTTGACATAGTCCGAGGTCACATTGTTATGGGAGACGCACTGCATCCTGTCAGTAAGATAAGAGTTAAACCAAGACAAGGCTAAGTCTGACATACCAATACGTGTTTTGATACGCTCTAATAAAATATTATGATCGACGGTATCGAAAGCGGCGCTAAGATCAAGAAGCAGCAACATAGATGACGCATCAGAATCCATCGTTAGCAATAGATCATTAGTCATTTTTGCGAGGGCTGTCTCCGTAGAGTGATTTGCCCTGAAACCGGATTGAAAAGGTTCACAGAGATTGTTAGTCACTAAGTGTTCATTTAGCTGCTGTGCAACAATTTTTTCGAGAATTTTGGAAATAAACGGAAGGTGGGAGACCGGTCGGTAGTTTACCATGAGGTCAGGATCGAGGTTAGGTCTTTTGAGCAGAGGATGAATAACCGCTTTTTTGAATGCTAGGGGAACAGTGCCGGAGGAAAGTGATAAGTTTATAATATTTAACACTGATGGACCTAATAATACAAACAGTTCCTTGATAAGTTTCCCAGGAAGTGGGTCAAGTAAACATGTTGTTTGTTTTATCCCACTTACACGCTGTAATAATTCATCTAATGTTATTTCATCAAAAATAGAGAGACTATTTTGGAGGGCAGTGTCCGTCGTATATACAGTCGTATTTGTGTTAATAGAACCCAGTTGTAGCTGGGATGCGTTGTCTTTAATCTCCTTTCTAATGAGTTCAATTTTCTTATTAAAGAAATTCATAAAATCATCTGCCGAGTGGGTGGAGCTACTGGGAGGAGTCCCTTGTTGGGTTAGCGATGCTACTGTACTAAACAGAAATTTAGGATCGTTTTTGTTGAGGCGGATGAGATTTGAGTAGTATTTAGCTTTAGCTAAGGTAAGCATGCGTTTATAAGTTATTAAACTATCACTCCATGCTTGATGTAAAACCTCAAGTTTAGTCGCGCGCCATTTGTGTTCCAGTTTTCTACATGATCATTTATGAGCTCTAATTTCTTCTGTAAACCATGGGGTGCGCCTTTTAGGGGCCCTTTTTTGCTTTAGCGGTGCTAAACTATCAATAATTTCGCGCAAGGCATCGTCAAAGTTGTTAGTGAGGTTATCAATAGAGCCGACATAATTTGGGAATGGTGCCATTACCGAAGGCAGTAGGTCAGCAAGAGTCATCGTTGTGGCAGCATTAATGTTGCGGCCGCTATAGCAGTTATTATTATTATTAGCTTATTAGCAAAACCTAAAAGAGTTTAGCTTTTACCAAAGGCAGCAATCATAAATGAATCTGTCAGCACATACACAATGTTGACATCTATGGTAATATTTTGATAACGACGGGGAAAACACGCTACTTGTAAATGGCGCGTGCAACAACAACAAACAGCAGTAGACGACAAGTTAAATCATGAAATGCAACCTGTTGCGTCCGACCAGATGTTCCTCCAGGGAATTTAAGTTTCTGGTCACTCCCAAGTTCTTTTGATGACATAAACTGAGCTCAAATTTGACCACCAGACAGAATGGGTATTTTGTGATTTATTTTCAAAGCTTTGAAAACAAACGTGAGACCAATCCAGTACAGAAGCGTTCACTAGCGCAGCTAAGATTGATCTCCCCCCAAACCCCCGGAAGTGCTGTCTTCTTCCATCTGTTCCTCGCTCCCACCCACATTGTTATGGCTACTCCCTGAGTTATGTCTACTCCCTGCATACCGGTTCTTCAAGGCCGACACACAGTACTTGCAGACCAAAAGAGCACAATTGGAAGAACACTAGCTGTTTTGTAATAAGAATATGAAAATAAAGAAGTAACACTTAAATCTGCTTCCGTCAAACCTTAACCGAGCAAAAACTATCCATATTTTGTTAGATTTTTTTGATCGTATCTGCTTTTTGCCAGAATTTTTAAGCCTCTTTTGTACTTGGATAGTTGCCGTGCTGCTTGCTGTACAACAACCATCTTAGCTTGGTTGACCACCACTGGTTTTCACTTCCGGGAAAAAGTCACATGTCGAAATACAAGCAATATCTCATAAGAGTCGACTGTGAGATTTAATTGAACAAACTGATCATTCTCAGCTTTGCTGTCTGGGGGCAAAAACGCTGGAATTCAACTCTGACTTGCTGCACTGAATTTAGTTTTTCCTGTTTCCTCTGGGGCAGCATGGTGGAAGAGGGGTTAGTGCGTCCTGTCAAAAGGCACTGGAGGAGGTGCGTCAGGCAGCAATGCCCAGCAGGAATTCCATCACCTGTATCTTGATATGTTCAATCTGGAAGCATCCAGTGACTACTGTGAAAGGGCAGTTGGCATCCAGGGAAGTCTGGAAGACAACCAGGAAAGACTGGATGACTGCAGGAAAGTCTGCACCGGGAGTGGAAGGCTAGTTACCTCACCCACTAGTCCTGTAAAAGGGACACCCTAAACTTACTACGAAGACGAATAAAGAAGGTGACCACCTTCAGAGGTTTGCGTATCCACCAGGGAAGGAAAAAGTGCAAAGAGAGAGGCCATCAGCAACATTGCACTGCAACCGCAGGTCAGACAAGAGGAACCCAAAGCCAGGTGGCAAACCACAGTGCTGAGGGATCCACCGTTGCTGATGAAAGGCAGGTGGAGGACACAGTAGGGTCCTTGGTGGACGCCAATGCCTCAGAGTGGCACTGACGAAGATGCACACTGAACACAGAGCAACCCCAACAACCAGGAGCAAAGCCAGAGAGCAGAGAGGAAAGAACCTGGAAGGAGGCAGCTGGTCAAATGGCCTAAAGCAAACGAAGTTGCGGTCTGGCAGAAGCTGGACAAGGACCTCAGCCTTATCTTGGAGCACTCACTGCGTGCCCAGGTGGAAACCAAGCTGAATCGCATTGGAGACATCCTGTACGACGAATGCAGAGGCAGATTTGGAGTAGCCGCTGAAAAGCGGAAATCTGGCTCCGCCACCATGAGACGTTCTGGGGTTAAAGGAGCGAAACGTTGATGAATGGTGGTCCCCAGCTGATGACCCGTTTATGCCCACAGAGTTGTTCGGTGAGGTGTCACAGCACACCTGTCAAAAGGCACTGGAGGAGGTGCGTCAGGCAGCAATGCCCAGCAGGAATTCCATCACCTGTATCTTGATACGTCTGCCTCACAATACGAAGGTCCTGGGTTTGATCCTGCGCTCGGGAGCTTTCTGTGTGGAGTTTGCATGTTCTCCCCGTGACAGCGTGGGTATTCCGGCTTCCTCCCACCTCCAAAAACATGCACCCGGGGATAGGTTGATTGGCAACACTAAATTGGCCCTAGTGTGTGAATGTGAGTGTGAATGTTGTCTATCTATCTGTGTTGGCCCTGCGATGAGATGGCGACTTGTCCAGGGTGTACACCGCCTTCTGCCCGAATGCAGCTGAGATAGGCTCCAGCACCCCTGCGACCCTCAACGGGACAAGCGGTAGAAAAAAATGGATGGATGTTTCCTCTGGAACCACAGTCAGAAGGGTAAACAAGTTGTGAATTTTTTACTCATACAAAAAAATATTTAATACATCCACTTTTTCCCTACATAAAATTCTGCTACTGACGTTTCTTATTGTTTTTGATAAGTGGGAGAAAGCATGCGGCGAACACACAACTCATGCAACTCTCCATCTTTCAACTGCAAAGCCAACTAGCTAACTGTGGCCTACAATGAATACAATACATTTTAAATCCACCATGTGTGTATACAAAAATACTGTTCGACTATACTGTGACAATCACATTGTTTTCAGTCAAAAAGCTGGTAGTAAATAAAATTGTTGCAACGCACTGCCACGCGTTTTTATTTAGGGAAAACACGAATTAAGTCATCAGCGGCTAGTCTACGTTGAATTGACTGTCATCATGTCAGAGTCAACTTTAACAAATCTAAAATCACGCAAATCCTACTACAAAGTTGGAGTGGATCCGAAACAAATACAAGCATGTTATTTATTCTGGGCTATTCTGTGGTCCTACAATATGAGATGGATCGCCCGCAACCACCACAACCTCGTATTGATCGGGTCACAGGAATATGACAGAAGATCATTCTTTGTTCACTAAAACTTGTCTGATTCTCCAGCTTGAATTCCCTCACACCAGCGACAGTTTGCCTCCAGGAGTGGTCAAAAAACACAAAAATGTACTTCAGGTAGGTTTGAGCATGCTTTAACCAGATGAGAACCAAAACCATATGAAAACCAGCTAGGAAGAGCCAAGTGAGGTGGCTCGGACATTTGGTCAGGATGCCCCTCAGGCACCTCCCTGGGGAGGTGGGGCACGTCCAACTGGTAGGAGGCCTTGGGGAAGACACATTGAAAAGACAATGGGTCTGGTTTACCAAAGACAGCGTGTGCCAAAAAAAATAATGTCTACCATGAGTTAGCGTGTTGCGTGTGCAATTGAAAAGTGGTTCAGACCACGTTTTTTAAATGAAGATATCCATGTTGCTGCTACCTGTGTTCGATGCGTTGAACCCGCGGCACACATCTAGAATCTGTAACACCTTTTCTGAATCGCAATCTAGACAACAGAAACATGTGTTTACTGACAATTCAGTGCCCGAGGCTGTTAATCACATCTCCAGAGCATTTGTGCGTTTGGAATAACTCAATTGCAAGAAAATGCATATTAAAAACAAATTTTCATGTTATGTATTAACAGGCACCTTTATAATAACATTTAATATTTCGGTATTTTTATCATTTTAAGCATTTTTTTCATCTTTATCACTTATTTCTGCTCACTGCAGACTAAATGAGAGCTAGCAAACATAATAAAACATCACTTACTGTACAATATCAGTTGTCATTAGGAAGCCGACTGCTGGGATGTTCATGTATTCCCATTTAGACGAAAAATGTCCCATAATCCTCGCGAAGAAACAGGGTGGGAGTAACTAGCTGTTTTCGTGTCTTTATCAGTACCAACTTGTTTTTGAATGGTTATTTATTGGATTTTATGGGCGAAATAGTGGAGTTCCTATTGACTCCGATGTAAGTGTACTTTTATTTACGCTTATTTAATATTTTGAATGCATTAAAAAAAAAATCCATCCGTCGTCATGTATTTCAAAATTATTGTGAACGATAGACAAAAAAATGCAGTTCTCCTTTAAGTCTTCCAGCAGCAATACATCTATGAAAGGAAATTGATAGATAGACGATGAAGTGTGCTATCACTCTGACACGTATTTTGCTACACGCAAACCTTTAGTAAATCAGGCCCTATGTCTCTTAGCTGGCCTGGTAACGCCTCGGGGTCAATCCGGAAGTGTTGTCCGAAGTGACCGTAGAGAGAGAAGTTTGGGTTTCGCTGAGGCTACTTGCTCCGCGACCCTACCGAAGAGGAAGAAGATGGATGGATAGATGGATGCATGAATGGACACAATAGTAAAGCCCTGGTCTCTGCTGCAAGTCTAGTTGATAAAGACTGACAAGGTTTTGTTGCAATAGTGTTATTAAAAGCACAAATACAGCTCTGTTTTTGGCAACTGTATCGTTATCAAAAGGTAGTGGTTTACCTTTCTGGACAATAGCAACAAGGCGGCATTAGCAGACTTTCCCAGTTCTCAAAAACTAGTTTTACAGGGATCGCAGAACACCGTTGCTGTGTGGATGGAAGGGTGAAACAATACATTAGTTTACTGATCCAAGCTAAAAACATTCCCATGGGGGCAGGGCCTAAAGCATGTATCGATTATAGTAGGTTGAGTGACGTCATCGATGACGTTCGAAGTCTTGCTTCCGGCAAATGACTCATGTAGTGGATTATCATTTTATGAAGTTGTTAGAATAATTATGTATATATTATCACCCAATTTTTATGCTTAAGGGCCGTTGCTATAATTATTGTCAATTGTGTTCGTGGTATTTTTCTTTGTCTGTGCAAAGCTGGCAATCCAAAAGATTGCAAGCCAGTCTGGTATCAGTGTTTGTGTCCAGGAACGGCATGTTGACTGCCAAGGCCGAACACCGCCGTAACGCAGACAGAGCAGAGACAAGGCAATATCACCAGCGTCAACACATTTGCATTTTTGTATAATCATATATTGTGTCTAACCGGAGTTGTCGAGATTACCCCCTTCCCTCAGCGACAGCTTCAGTGATGTAAACAGGGACCTCCCAAATAAATAGAGGAAGCACACGGGCTGGACTTTTAGAACGTAGTTTGGATCTGTAACTAGAATACAGCCCAAAACACATGTCTCCTCATTGAGCCAAATTGAACTCTGTCTCTGCATGATTCCTTGCTTCTCGTCTGTTTAATAGATGTCATCAGTGTTTGAACCTGACAGAAGTGCTTGACTCAGAAATTATGCTTAGAAGCTTACATGTTGGAGAACTGCTTAGGTAAAAGGGATTAAGAAACATTTTTAAAAAAAACTGCAACTTTTTATTTTTATTTTGCCACAATCCCTATGTAAGACAAAAACACATCTCTCTATTTTCGTGCAGTCTAAATCGTAAATAAACTCGCTGGCTAAAAACTAAAGGGAGGCAACTATTCCACCTATAAAGCTCTTAAAAAAACACCCAAAAACGTCCGACAGTGCTCCATTTAGCATGCTCCAATTATTAGCGAAATTGTTATTATAAGAGTTAACGCAGAGGAATATTTTTAGGAACACAGCGTCTTGATCACAGAGGAACTATTCCAGATCTTGACAAACTGAGGTCCTGAATCGCTAGGTTATAAATCATGCCTTTCACCTGTTAAGTAGAAGACTGGCAATAAAATGAGAAGTTGGTCAACTATGAAATTCAACTTAGACCTGATTAGACATGAAGCTTAGTGTTTCAATGTAACTGGATCTGCTTAGCACCCAGCTTCCAAAACTTGTAGCTCATCCTCCTTATTTTCAGACTAAAAAGATAAGGTTCTGGATTATCATCGTCGCAAAGTAGTGGTTGTTAGTGTAATGTTTACTGCTTACACCTTTATTGTGAAAGTCTGTATCCTTCCTGCTGTAACAGGATGTATTGGCTTCACTAACCGGAAGTAGGAGAGGAAATGTCGGTGCTCGACCAAGAGGTAAAGAATAAACAAAACTCCCGGGCTAAACTGAGAAATAAGAGTTTTCTACGTCCAGTTATTATCCATATTAGTGTATAGCTAATCACAACAGTTAGCTCACATGAAGAGTGAAATGATTAATAATAGTGTTGCTGATGAAAATAGCAAACGTTGCGATGCGCTCTGTGAAATCAATGCACCCAAAAACAAAATGTTGTGGCAACGCGTAAAATGATCTAAATTGCATTGCATGGTATTATCAATGTGCCTGTTACTACATTACATACATACTTACAGCATGTATTAAAGCAATAATGGTGATTGTTGGATGTTTTTAGAAGGCTTTACAGGCGGAATAGATCAAATCTCCCTTACCTCCACTGTTAGCCACCTCTTGCTAGGGTTTATTTACGATTTAGAATGCATAAAAAAAGAAAGACGTGTGTTCTTGTTGCATGTATTGATTGATTGATTGATTGAAACTTTTATTAGTAGATTGCACAGTGAAGTACATATTCCGTACAATTGACCACTAAATGGTAACACCCGAATAAGTTATTCAACTTGTTTAAGTCGGGGTCCACTTAAATTGATTCATGATACAGATATATACTATCAAATATATACTAACATCATAATACAGTCATCACACAAGATAATCATCAGAGTATATACATTGAATTATTTACATTATTTACAATCCGGGGTGTGGGATATGGATGGGGTGGTGGTGGGGGGGGGTGGTGGTGGAGGGGGGTTTAGGTTAGGTTGGTATCAACACTTCAGTCATCAACAATCAGCATCAACAATTGCATCATCAGAGAAATGGACAGTGAAACAGTGTAGGACTGACTTGGTAGGATATGTACAGCAAGTAGTGGACATAGAGAGAGAGAGATCAGAAAGTATAAGAAAAAGTGTCTACATTTGATTATTTACAATCCGAAGAGGTATTATGTGGAAGGGAGGTTGTTAGTTTAGGGTTGTAGTTGCCTGGAGGTGTTCTTTTAGTGCGGTTTTGAAGGAGGATAGAGATGCCCTTTCTTTTACACCTGTTGGGAGTGCATTCCATATTGATGTGGCATAGAAAGAGAATGAGTTAAGACCTTTGTTAGTTCAGAATCTGGGTTTAACGTGGTTAGTGGAGCTCCCCCTGGTGTTGTGGTTATGGCGGTCATAAGTAGTTTGACATGTACTTCGGTATCAGGGAGGTGTAGCGGATTTTATAGATTAGGCTCAGTGCAAGTTGTTTTACTCTGTCCTCCACCCTGAGCCAGCCCACTTTGGAGAAGTGGGTAGGAGTGAGGTGGGATCTGGGGTGGAGGTCTAGAAGTAATCTGACTAGCTTGTTCTGGGATGCTTGGAGTCTAGATTTCAGGGATTTGGAGGTGCTAGGGTGCCAGGAGGTGCATGCGTAATCGAAAAAGGGTTGAACGAGAGTTACCGCCAGAATCTTCATGGTGCTTTTGTTGACCAGAGAGGAGATTCTGTAGAGAAATCTTGTTCGTTGGTTGACCTTTTTGATTACATTGGTTGCCATTTTATCACAGGAAAGATTAGCCTCTAGAATGGAACCTAGGTAGGGATTGAGAATGATAGGCAATATTTTTTAAAAAAAGTGCAGTACCCCATTAAGAACAAATTTTTACTCATAATGAATTATTTTTTTGTTTTCATTATCCACACAGGAACAGTTATGTGTCCTCAGCACTCAGCCATAAGCACAGCGCAGTGCATTAAGGCAGGGGTTCTTAACCTTCTTGACCTGGGGGCCCGACATGTCCACTCTAGAGGAGCCTGGGGCCCACTCAAATAGTAACACTAAATAGGTAATCTTACTCTTGAATTCAATAATTATTTCTAACCTACTTACAGGTCAACAGGATAAATCTTATCAAATGATATGAAACCATGTGTTAATCACAAAGATTAGCTGCTCCTGTTGAGGCGGTACGGCCTACCTTCACTGCGACGTGCGCTTACTAGTGATGTGCGAATCGATACTACAATATAGATACCGCAGATACCAGATATTTATGCTATAATATCGATTCTCTTTTGATACTTTAGTTATTTGAGAAAATGTATATCACCAACAGCAACACAGTGTAAAGTCACTTAATAACTAAGATCTTGTCTAAATGAAACATGATTGGTGGGATCTACTTTTTCGTCCGCCTAGGTAAGTACGTAATGTGCAAGCAAGAAAAAAAACTGGCAATTAAAATGAGTCACTCAGTATTATAAAACAAGTGTATGTCTACTTTTATTGTAGGCTATTTGGAGGCACTACATACAGAGTACAAGTTGAATAAGATAATGTCCAGTGCAGAATAACAACATTATTTGTTTTTTCTCGTGATTTTTTTTAGCGTTTGAAGACAATTCCCCACGAGCAGCAACACTTGAAATGTACTACTTTTTAAAGTTTACCAGACACATTAGGTATATTTACATTAAGTATCGGATAGGTATTGCTGATACCAGCCTGAGATTTTTACTCGGTATCGGATTGGAAAGAAAGTTAAAGTTAAAGTACCGATGATTGTCACACACACACTAGGTGTGGTGAAATGTGTCCTCTGCATTTGACCCATCCCCTTGTTCACCCACTGGGAGGTGAGGGGAGCAGTGAGCAGCAGCGGTGACCACGCTCGGGAATCATTTTTGGTGATCTAACCCCCAATTCCAACCCTTGATGCTGAGTGCCAAGCAGGGAGGTAATGAGTCCCATTTTTATAGTCTTTGGTATGACTCGGCCGGGGTTTGAACTCACGACCTACCGATCTCAGGGCAGACACTCCAACCATAAGGCCACTGAGCAGGTTAAAATCAGTAGTATCGTACATCGTTTGCGCTTAGCTCCGTGGGACGACCGCAACGAGCTCCAGAGAGGTGCTGAGGGATCGCCTTTTCAGGGCCACATCCTTCTGCCTCCTCCTGTGCAAAATAACGAGAGAAACTTCCCGCTAACGCAGACAAAGCAGCCGTTACAGACACGCACGCGCTGGTTGCGACTGACCCTCAAAGTTTCCTGCGCTCTGCTTCGCCTAAGACACAGCTGGCAGTACAGTGCGCAGCTGAGGACCCGTTGCGGACAATGACTGTCGAGGCGAACCGACCGATTCATCACTGCAAGCGTCCGTGGGCTCTCTCGCGCGTCTAACCTGCAACTCATGGCGCACAAAGACCACTACAGCTTAACAAGCAGGTGCGCCTGCTGAAAAAGAGACCGCCGCCGATCGGCCAACACTGTGGCTTGGGGCGCCACAGCTCACCAGACAAACTGAGGCTCTATATTGCACGCCTGAAACAAGGCGGGTGCGGTATTTGGATTTGATGTAGTTCTTTTTTCAATCAATCAATCAATGTTTATTTATATAGCCCTGAATCACAAGTGTCTCAAAGGGCTGTACAAGCCACAACGACATCCTCGGTACAGAGCCCACATACGGGCAAGGAAAAACTCGTCGGTGAATGACTATGAGAAACCTTGGAGAGGACCGCATATGTGGGTAACCCCCCCCCTCTAGGGGAGACCAAAAGCAATGGATGTCGAGTGGGTCTGACATAACATTGTGAAAGTCCAGTCCACAGTGGATCCAACACATCAGCGAGAGTCCAGTCCACAGCGGGGCCAACAGGAAACCATCCCGAGCGGAGACGGGTCAGCAGCGCAGAGATGTCCCCAACCGATGCACAGGCTAGTGACCACCCGGGGTCCCGACTCTGGACAGCCAGCACTTCATCCATGGCCACCGGACCTATGCAACAACCCCCTCGCAAGGGACAGGGGAGAAGAGGAGAGAAGAAAAGAAACGGCAGATCAACTGGTCTAAAAAAGGGGGGTCTATTTAAAGGCTAGATTATACAAATGAGTTCTAAGATGGGACTTAAATGCTTCTACTGAGGTAGCATCTCTAACTGTTACCGGGAGGGCATTCCAGAGTACTAGAGCCCGAATAGAAAACGCTCTATAGCCCGCAGACTTTTTTTTGGCTCTGGGAATCACTAATAAGCCGGAGTTCTTTGAACGCAGATTTCTTGTCGGGACATATGGTACAATACAATCGGCGAGATAGGCTGGAGCTAAACCGTGTAGTATTTTATACGTAAGTAGTAAAACCTTAAAGTTGCATCTTAAGTGCACAGGAAGCCAGTGCAGGTGAGCCAGTATAGGCGTAATATGATCAAACTTTCTTGTTTTTGTCAAAAGTCTTGCAGCCGCATTTTGTACCAACTGTAATCTTTTAATGCTAGACATAGGGAGACCCGAAAATAATACGTTACAGTAATCGAGACGAGACGTAACGAACGCATGAATAATGATCTCAGCGTCGCTAGTGGACAAGATGGAACGAATTTTAGCGATATTACGGAGATGAAAGAAGGCCGTTTTAGTAACACTCTTAATGTGTGACTCAAACGAGAGAGTTGGGTCGAAGATAATACCCAGATTCTTTACCGAGTCGCCTTGTGTAATTGTTTGGTTGTCAAATGTTAAGGTGGTATTATTAAATAGATGTCGGTGTCTAGCAGGACCGATAATCAGCATTTCCGTTTTCTTAGCGTTGAGTTGCAAAAAGTTAGCGGACATCCATTGTTTAATTTCATTAAGACACGCCTCCAGCTGACTACAATCCGGCGTGTTGGTCAGATTTAGGGGCATGTAGAGTTGAGTGTCATCAGCATAACAGTGAAAGCTAACACCGTACTTGCGTATGATGTCACCCAGCGGCAGCATGTAAATACTAAAGAGTGCAGGGCCAAGAACCGAACCCTGGGGAACTCCGCACGTTACCTTGACATAGTCCGAGGTCACATTGTTATGGGAGACGCACTGCATCCTGTCAGTAAGATAAGAGTTAAACCAAGACAAGGCTAAGTCTGACATACCAATACGTGTTTTGATACGCTCTAATAAAATATTATGATCGACGGTATCGAAAGCGGCGCTAAGATCAAGAAGCAGCAACATAGATGACGCATCAGAATCCATTTTTTGAGAATATCTGCTCGCGCAGGTATTTGTTTTGTTTGCAACAGCCACTGTTTTTTTAGCCGTGCTAAAAGTGTTGACAGAAATGTTGAAATGTAATATTAATTCTGCACATTTTTACAGCATTGTAAAACATTAACAATGTTTGTGTCATGTTTTTCCTCCTAAAGAATCCATATTAAAACAAACAAAAACATTTTTCCCCCATCTTTGACAATCCAAGGAGCCACTAGGACGCTAAAGAGCCGCATGTAGCTCTCGACCCGCGGGTTGCCGACCCCCGACCTGCGCCAATGCAACATTATCTAATGTTGTGAAATGTGTGGCGGATTCAGAGGGTTTGCATAGATAAAAGAAATATGGGAATGTTGTCTGCCAGACAAATTAATCGGATTAAAAGAGCACTTGCTAAAAAGCCATTACAAAGCAGCAAACAGATATTTGAAGCTGTTGGTGCCTCTGGAGTCCCAAAAACCTCAAAGTGTAGGATGCCCCGGAGACTTGCAGTTGTTACAGAAAGTTGCAACGTCGGCAACGAGGTGGCAAAGTCATGTTTTGGGCCAGAGAGCTGGTAGGATCCTTTCAGTATATAGAGTTTATGACGGACTACTTTCTTCCATGGTACAGAAGAAATGTAGCAAAGTGATCTTCATGCACCATCATGCTGCAAAGAATACCTCTATGCTATTGGCTGCAATGGGCATAAAGGGACGGAAACTCATGGTGTGGCCCCCATCTTCCTAAGACATCAACCCTATTGAGAGTCCAGCAAAGAGGTGGGAAGCAGTTCACATCAAAACAGCAGTTGTGGGATGCTATTCTGACTTATTCGCTAAATAGGCAGAAACTGTCCAAACACTCACAAGTTCAATGGATGCAATAATTGTGAAGGTTATAGCAAATAAGGAGCCTTATACCTACATATAACTTGGCCTGTTCAAATTTAAAAAGCATTTACTTTCAGTAAATATAATGAATGCATTTTCGGTAAGGCTGCAGCTAACGATTATTTTTCTATCGATTAATCTATAGATTATTTTTTTCGATTAATCTATAGATTATTTTTCCTTTTACCGATTATTTTTTTATTCAAAATGAAGATGAAAAAATAAATGTAGGCCCGTTTTTTCAAAAGGCATGGCTTTTATTTACAAAAAAAAAGAAGTATGGCCACTCAGTCAACATTGACAACAACATGACTAAATATTCTGTAACAATGTAAACATTTAAAACTTTTAACATTTAACAAAATTAAAAGTAGCTCATTTGCTTTTTAATGTGCAAATATAAAAGTCAACATCCAGTGCAAATCTTAATATTCTGCAATAGTATAAGCATTTCAAAAGTAAAAGTATTGCTTATTTTGCTTTAAAATGTGCAAAAATAAAGATAAACATCCAATACAAAAAAGTGCAAAATGAAATATTCTGTAACAACAGTGTAAACATTTCAACAAAAGTGAAAGTATTGCTTATTTGCTAAAATGTGCAAAAATAAAGATAAACATCCAATACAAAAAAGTGCCAATCTAAATATTCTGGAGCATTGTAAACATTAAGTATTGCTTTTAAAATGTGCAAAATAAACATCCAGTCCAACACAGTACACAATAACCAATTCTACTCATTCCAGTGAGTGTCTAACAGTTGTAATGAAGAAAGGTTAGCATGTCTACATGCTTTGGTTCTTTTCTTGTTTACAATATTCCCAGCAGCTGAAAATAGGCGCTCAGAAGAGGTCGATGTGGCTGGAACTGAGAGCTAATTAGCCTTCACCTCAAGCCAGGATTGTGAGTGAGCTGAGCTGAAGTTTAAGTTTCTAGAAGGTCAACAGGCTCATAGTGATGTTACTAGTAGTTGACTGGGAGGTGTTTATTATCATTTGGGGAGAGTCCGCTGCCTGATGCTCACCTGCTAAACACCTATCTGCTCCACGCTGAAGCGCTGACTACATGCGCTCTGAATACGCACTGCTGATTGGCTGACAAGGCTTCGTGTGTACCAATCAGATGGTTGTGTGGGTGGGACAATGCTGCGTGCTGAGACCGAGGCAGACGGAGCAAAGCAGCTTGTTAAGACTTTAGCTTTAGCTTAGAAACTCGTTCGGTACACCCCCGTACCGAACCGAAAGCCCCGTACCGAAACGGTTCAATACAAAACACGTACCGTTACACCCCTAGCAGATACAAATGACACATTCATGGTTTTGTGTAATGATGACAACGTATGCTCGCGCGGACGATTGACTAGTTGATGGTTTTCTTTTCAAATGTTCGTTCATAGCCGTTGTGCTGCTATGATAGGCCATTTCCGCTCAACACAGTGTGCATACAACAACATTATTAGGCCGTTTATTGAAATACTCCCACACTTTTGACCACTTTTGGCATGCTTTTCCTCCCTCGCTCGCACCGCTCGCATCGTCTTCTTTGATCGTCTGCTTTGCGCTTCGCCGTGACGGTAGTGTGACGTAAATATGCGACGTGTCGACGCACAAAAACGGCGTCGACGTATTTACGTAACCGATGACGTCGACTACGTCGATGCGTCGTTTCAGCCTTAATTTTCGGTTCCTAACAACTACTAAAATATTCTGTAACTCTGTTGTGCATAATACTTTGAAAAGTGGATTTTTTTTAACTTTCTATTCTTGCAAAAAAATTAGGGGGTTTGTTCAATAAAATTTAAACGGTTAATAACCTGAAAGTTATTTTGGCTGGTGTTTGTATCAACTATGTAGGAAAATCAGCGATGAATATAATTTGCATACAAATGTGGAAGGTGGTGTATATGCACAGCCATAACATAACATAACAATACAATCTTAAAACTAAAAATCTAAAACTTACTGCAATAGGTTTCTCCAGTTCGAAGTGGAATTTTAGTAGGCTGAAATTTTTCTCTATAAGGTAAACATTGATTAAAAGGGTGTTATACCATCTATGTGATGTTGCTGTTTGATTCTGATTCTTGGGGTGACGGGGGGTGCTGGAGCCTATCTCAACTGCATTGGGGATGAAGGCAGCGTACACCTTGGACAAGTCGCCACCTCATCGCAGGGCCAACACAGATAGACAGTCAACATTCACACTCACACAATTTAGTGTTGCCAATCAACCTATCCCGTGACTGCGTGGGTTCCCTCCGGGTACTCTGGCTTCCTCCCACCTCCAAAGACATGCACCTGGGGATAGGTTGATTGGCAACACTAAATTGGCCCTAGTGTGTGAATGTGAGTGTGAATGTTGTCTGTCTATCTGTGTTGGCCCTGTGATGAGGTGGCGACTTGTCCAGGGTGTACCCCGCCTTCCGCCCGATTGCAGCTGAGATAGGCTCCAGCGACCCCAGAAAGGGACAAGCGGTAGAAAATGGATGGATGGATTACTATTTGTATTGTTACTGATGTCCATCCATTTCCTACCGCTTATCCCGTTCGGGGTCACGGGGGTGCTGGAGCCTATCTCAGCTGCATTCGGTAGAAAATTATTTTCAAAATTGAACAAATCTGTATGATCCTAGAGGTTCCACTGCATCATAATAATCGGAAAAATGGAATTAAAATGCAAATGGAAGCACTATGGCAGGGGTCAGCAACCCAAAACGTTGAAAGAGCCATACTGGACCAAAAATACAAAAAACAAATCTGTCTGGAGCCGCAAAAAATGAAAAGCTGTATATACAGTAAGTCTTATAATGAAGGCAACACATGACAAGTGTCTATGTTAACTATAATATCCTACTATCAAAATGACTATGTGTCGCAGGCTGCAGCAATTCATTGTTGACAGAAATGTTGAAATGTGATATTTACTCTACACATTTTTACAACATTAGAAACCATTAGTAAATCAGAAGGTGAGGTAACTCCTGGAAATTACTGGCTTTTAATGGCCAAAGGTGTATATCTGTGTGTCCAAGTTAAAGGAAACAGCAGGCTGTCTTCTTTTAATACATTTATTACAATCTTTGGCAAGCTAGGTAATGTTTGCTGTGGTCTGGAACAACATGGCACTCAAACAACAATCTGAAATGCAGCCAATATTACATACAGATAATGTGTCATGAGACATACAAATATAAATGATATACAAAGAGGATAAAAGTAAAGGATATTAAATTAGCTCAAATATACCTACAAATGAGGCATAATGATTCAATATGTACATACAGCTAGCCTAAATAGCATGTTAGCATTGATTGACTTGCAGTCATGCACTGAGCCATAATGTCTGATTAGCTAGCACTCCAACAAGTCAATAACATCAACAAAGCTCACCTTTGTGCGTTCACGCACAGCATGAAACTTTTGGTGGACAAAATGAGACAAAGAAGGAGTGGACGATTTTACATGTGAACAAACTATTGCGTCACAGTCCACACTATGGTGAGTTGAAGAACCGCCAAAATTAGTAGGACAACATTATGTTCACCAAATACTTTCATCAGTGACGCATACACACAAACATATTAAACTGTGGGCTTTCTAACAATTGGGAAGGTTTGTGTCATGTTTGTCCTCAAACAAAAACCATACTAAAACAAAAAAAATGTTTCCCTTTTCTTTTTCCATTTTCAATCCTTTTTTAAAAATGCTCCAGGGAGCCACTAGGGCGGCACTAAAGAGCCGCATGCGGCTCGAGAGCCACGGGTTGCTGACCCCTGCACTACGGCCACAAAATAGACACATGAAGGCAACAAAAAGGTACATTATGTCACTTTGGTGGCATATGACGGTGGATTATGACTTGATCAAATTTACAAGTTGTCTATTTTTTTAAGGAGACGAGAAATACTCGAGAGGGTTATTAGACGCTTGCTATTGATCGTTCGTTACCTTCAGGCAAGGAGATGGGGTGGTGATTAATTCGACTATGGGTGACCATGGCAACATATGTTTGCAGTAAGCTTCTCATGGGCATAAATTAATTTGTGTTTACATATGTGCTCATCAACATTAAATCTCGCGAGAAACACCTGTTTCAATAGCCTATTGATGCTGCATCACTTTGCTTATCATGTTTACCTCATTTTCTGTTAAAATGTAACTCCATGCACGTCAACATTCCCTGCCGTCCCCACAGAATATGCCCAGGGTTTTGATCTGTGCAGGAAGTGCATCCTAATCCTCATATCCTAGAGCAAAGATTTGTTATCTCATCTGTGCATGATAGTCATTAGAGCGGTTTGGTACAAGGTTTGCCAAATGGCGTATTGGAGATTTGGGTCTAATGAAGTAAACAACTCTTGGCTCACTCATAAAGTAGTCAGCTCTGGAAAGCAAGATGTTCATTACGAGCATTGGGTAGGGAAGGGCGAACAAATATTTGTATAGAAATAAGTTAAAAACACTATCTTGAGTATTTCATTAAAAAAAAAAGTCATACATTTCCAATACTTGATATCTTCTTTTTGCACATATTGTGGGACTTGAATAGTTTGTATTTATATTGTGTTTATCTGATCCCAACCACGTATTTAAAATGACAAGAAGCAAAATTGTTTCTCTTTTGCAGCCCAAAAAAATAAGAGAAGGACACAATAAAGATGATGAACCTTTACTGTATTCTTTTATATCATTGCTGTGATTTAAGTATCTACTGCACGTGACAAAGCTGTAGAGCTAATGAA
The DNA here is from genome assembly GCF_033978785.1 of Entelurus aequoreus. Taxonomy (NCBI): domain Eukaryota; kingdom Metazoa; phylum Chordata; class Actinopteri; order Syngnathiformes; family Syngnathidae; genus Entelurus; species Entelurus aequoreus. The sequence goes on from NC_084737.1 coordinate 47,533,392, forward strand.
GTTGAAGAATTGTCAAACTCCATCAGACTCCAACAGTGAGAAAAACTTGATTATATTTTGCCTAGTAATAAATACATAATACACCTATAGGAAATGTAATTTGAATACAGTTCTATGATTAACTACATTGCTTCATAAAATAGATAAACAGCTCTGATAAATTTCAATTTTATTTAAGAGAAAACTGGGTTTGTTTGATAAAATTATACCTAAACATTTACTAAAGTGGCTGGACAGAAAATATATTTTGGGGGAAAAAAAACTAATTTTTGATTTTCTTTCTTTGATTTTTTGACACCCCTAATACCGTATTTTCCGCACCATAAGCCGCACCTGAAAACCACAATTTTTCTCAAAAGCTGACAGCGCGGCTAATAACCCGGTGCGGATTTTGTATGGATTAATATTAATATTTGTTTTCATAAAGTTTAGGTCTCGCAACTACGGTAAACAGCCGCCATCTTTTTTCCCCTTAGAAGAGGAAGCGCTTATTCTTCTACGATAAGCAACCGTCCCCATAGAAGAGGAAGCGCTTCTTCTTCTACTGTAAGCAACCTCCAAGGTGAGCACCCGCCCCCGTAGAAGAAGAAGCGCGCGGATAATACGATTCATTTCATTTGTGTGTTACGATTAATTTCATTTGTGTGTTACTGTAAAGACGGCTTTTTTCACACAGCTCCATCCTTGTTGATTTACGACTCCATGCGTGCCCACATAACTGATGGTGTAAAAAAACAAGTGAAACACACTAATTCAACACTCGCCGTCATTCCGGGTGGATTAACCAAAGAACTCCAACCACTGGATATTGGTGTAAACAGCGCATTTAAAGCTCGACTGCGAACGGCGTGGGAACAATGGATGACCGAAGGCGAGCACACCTTCACTAAAGCAGGGAGACAGCGCCGGACAACATACGCCAACATCTGCCAGTGGATTGTAAATGCCTGGGTGGATATATCGGTCTCAACTGTGGCCCGAGGTTTCCGGAAGGCAGGATTCACGGAACTGCTGGACAACAACAGCGACACTGACTCTGATGACTTCGACGAGACGGAGCCAGCCATTTTGGATGCCGTGTTCGCCCAACTTTTTAATTCAGACACCGAAGAAGAAGAATTCGAGGGATTTATGGATGAAGAATAACTTCAGAAAGTGAGCTTTAAATGTTTATTTTGTGTGTTGTGTGACATTATCATTCGAGCAACGTTGAGTTATTGATGTTGCTATTGCTCTGCTCTGTACTATTTTGAGTGTTACTATTTTTGTGATTGCACATTTGCACGTTACATGATTGCACATTACATTTTGGGAGTGAACAGAGTTGTTAGAACGCTGGTTTTTAATATATTAAAGTTTGACTGACCTCCATCAGACTGTTTTTTTGACATTCCCTTTAGCGCAGCGTAGGTGCGGCTAATAACCCCGGTGCGGCTAATGGGTAAACAAAGTTTTGAAATATGCCGTTCATTGAAGGTGCGGCTAATAACATGGGGCGCCTTATGGTGCGGAAAATACGGTATATATATATATATATATATATATATATATATATATATATATATATATATATATATATATATATATATATATATATATATATATATATATATATATATATATATATATATATATATATATATATATGTGTGTGTGTTAGGTCAGGGGAGCAGGGAAAGCTGCGAATCAGGCTTTTATGGATGATATTGTTATGTACGTGAGGGTTGGAAGGAGACGACACCACAAAGGACTTAAGGTTACCAGGTTTATTGTAACCTTTGATGATTGTGTGGGATGTGTATGTATGTTGGTTGCAGGATTAAGTGTAATATTAACCATGTAAATAATTCAAGACGATGTTGTACATGCGTGATGGATGAAATCTTCGTCTGACCAAGAGGGAAGGCACAAGGGAGATCCGGGGACAAGCAGGAGGTCGAGGGCAGGCGGCAAACAACAATGTTTGAGTCCAGGCGAGTGATCAAGGATCAAGGGAGGCAGTCCAATTTCCGGGTGGAGGTCGAGGTACAGCGCTCGAGCACACGGGACAAGACGGGCACTGCAAGGAGGACAAGGGACATAAGTCAACCAGACAAAAAGGGGTGTACTGGCATGCTGCCAGATAGAGTGTGGGAACTTGCTGCGGAAGAATCTTGGGTTCGCATCCGCACCGTGACAGATATAGCCTCTTGTGTTTTTTCCTGACCTAACGTATATTCCGCTCTACCCAGGTATTGAGCACTGTATAACGGATAAACCACAGAAACCTCAACTATATATATATATATATTATGTGTGGGGGAAAAAAATCACAAGACTATTTCATCTCTACAGGCCTGTTTCATGAGGGGTTTCCTCAATCCTCAGGAGATCTCCTGAGGATTGAGGAAACCCCTCATGAAACAGGCCTGTTTTTTTTGTTTTTTTTTCCCCAAGATGGCGGCGCGCACAGACGCAGCGGCTCCGGCTCTCCTTTTCAGTGCTCTTGACTCCTTCTTTTCTTCTTGTTTTTTTTCCTTTTGTGCACCACCTGTACTGCAAACACCCGGTACACCCACCAGTCACTCTTGGATATCGGGAACTCGCACCAGATAACTGTTTCGAGTGACTTTCACCACGAGCACAACATCCCAGACGACATAGCAAGAGCACCGGGCTCTCCGTGGTTTGTTGTCGGGTCTGGGAGACGGCGCAGACGGAGGAGGGAGAGGAAGCAGAAGCGTGGCCGCAGGTCCAGCGTCTTGCTCAGGCTTAGGAAACAAACCCACAAGCCACCTCTATCGAGCCTGTTCCTCTCCAATGCCAGATCCCTCGTACAGAAGATGGACAACCTGGAGTTACAACTCGCTGGAAACCGCTATGTTCGGGACTGTTGTGCTATGATTATCACCGAAACCTGGCTTCACCCGGGAATACCCGATGCTAGCATGCAGCTAGCCGGCCGCACTCTGCTCCGCCGGGACAGAACTAAGGACTCCGGTAAGAGCAGAGGAGGGGGGCTCTGTATTTACGTGCATGAGAACTGGTGCAACAATGGGTCAATCATTGAACAGCACTGTTGCCCGGACGTGGAGTACATGTCTGTTAGATGTTGGCCTTTTTTTCTCCCGAGAGAGCTGTCTGTTGTTATCATCACGGCTGTGTATATTCCACCGGACGCCAAAGTAAACACAGCGCTCTCTCTTCTGCTGAACACCGTCAACGAACAGCAGCGGGCCCACCCCGACGGTGTTCATATCATAGCAGGGGATTTTAATAAGGCCAATCTAAAGACTGTACTCCCTAAGTTCTACCAGCACGTGAAGTGTTCTACAAGGGGTAAGAACACCCTTGACCACGTGTATACCAACGTGAAGCACGCGTACAGAGCTACACCCCTCCCCCAGCTTGGACAGTCAGACCATCTTTCCCTCCTGCTCTCTCCTACCTAGACCTCCATCAGACGCCAGGCCAGGCCCATCACAAAGACTGTTATGACCTGGCCTGACGATGCACTCCCCAAACTTCAGGACTGCTTCCAACACACAAATTGGGACCTCTTCCAACAACAGGAGCTGGAGACAGCCACAGGAACAGTGCTGGACTACATACAGTTCTGCATCGGGAATGTGACTGTGGAAAAAACCATCCGGGTTTACCCCAACAAGAAACCCTGGATGACCAGCCAAGTCCGCACACTCCTCAGGGCCCGCGACGCAGCCTTCAGGTCAGGGGACAGGGCACTGTACAGTGCTGCTAGAGCCGACCTGAAGAGAGGGATTAAAAAAGCAAAGGCGGACCACAGGAGGTGCATAGAGTCCCATCTGTCCAGCAATAACTCACGGGAGGTGTGGCGGGGCATTCATGACATCACGAACTACAGAGGCTGCAATGTGACAACTGCGGATCAGAGTGCGACACTGGCAGAGGAGCTTAACTGTTTCTTTGCCCGTTTTGATACCCCCCAGCGACACTCATCTGCTCCAGCCCTGCCCCCGCCCCCAACGGGCTCCGGCACCATTCCACTCACTGTACAGGAGCACAGTGTCAGACGAGTGCTCCTGGCTGTGAACCCCAGGAAGGCTGCCGGACCAGACGGAGTACCTGGAAAGGTGCTCAGGGCGTGCGCCCACCAGCTCGCTCCCCCCCTCACCAGGATTTTCAACCTCTCCCTGGCTCAGGCAGTCATCCCATCCTGCCTGAAGTCATCTACAATAATCCCGAAGAAGTCTCCCATCACCAGCCTGAATGATTACCGACCAGTGGCCCTCACTCCGGTAATCATGAAGTGCTTCGAGAGACTGGTTCTCCAGCACATCAAGGACCATATCCCTCCAGACTTTGACCCCCACCAGTTCGCATACCGGGCGAACAGATCCACAGAGGACACCATCGCTGTTGCTCTCCACTCTGCTCTGAACCACCTGGAGCAGCAGCAGAGCTACGTCCGGATGCTCTCTGTGGATTATAGTTCTGCCTTCAATACAATAATCCCGGACAGACTCTGCAATAAACTGGACACTCTTGGCCTCCCCCCTCTCACAAACGCCTGGATAAGGGACTTCCTAACGGACCGACCCCAGAATGTGAGACTTGGCCCCCACCTCTCATCCACCCGCACGCTGAGCATTGGCTCCCCACAGGGCTGTGTGCTGAGCCCCCTCCTCTACTGCCTCTACACCCATGACTGCAGTCCAGCCCACAGTGACAACCTTATCGTCAAGTTTGCTGACGATACCACAGTGGTCGGGCTCATCTCCAGGGGTGACGAGGCTGCCTACAGGGAGGAGGTCCTGAAGCTGACGGCCTGGTCTTCAGAGAACAACCTCGCTCTCAACACCAGCAAGACCAGAGAGATCATCGTCGACTTCAGGAGGAGCAGCACCGACCCTGCCCCCCTCTACATCAACGGCGAGTGTGTGGAAGGGGTCCACACCTTCAGGTACCTTGGAGTCCACATCTCTAACGACTTTTCCTGGACAGTCAATACCACAGCAATCATCAAGAAGGCTCAGCAGCGGCTACACTTCCTGAGAGTCCTCGAGAAGTACAACCTGAAGCCTGATCTGCTGCTGACCTTCTACCGCTCGTCCATCAAGAGCCTGCTGACCTACTGTATTACAGTATGGTACGGCAGCTGCACTGCAGCAGACAGGGAGAGGCTGCAAAGAGTGGTCAAGACTAGGGATGTCCGATAATGGCTTTTTGCCGATATCCGATATTGTCCAACTCTTTAATTACCGATACCGATATCAACCGATACCGATATCAACCGATATATGCAGTCGTGGAATTAACACATTATTATGCCTAATTTGGACAACCAGGTATGGTGAAGATAAGGTACTTTTAAAAAAAAAATTGTAAAATAAGATAAATACATGAAAAACATTTTCTTGAATAAAAAAGAAAGTACAACAATATAAAAACAGTTACATAGAAACTAGTAATGAATGAAAATTAGTAAAATTAACTGTTAAAGGTTAGTACTATTAGTGGACCAGCAGCACGCACAATCATGTGTGCTTACGGACTGTATCCCTTGCAGACTGTATTGATATATATTGATATATAATGTAGGAAGCAGAATATTAATAACAGAAAGAAACAACCCTTTTGTGTGAATGAGTGTAAATGGGGGAGGGAGGTTTTTTGGGTTGGTGCACTAATTGTAAGTGTATCTTGTGTTTTTTATGTTGATTTAATTAAAAAAAAAAAAAAATTAAAAAAATCCGATACTGATAATAAAAAAACCGATACCGATAATTTCCGATATTACATTTTAACGCATATATCGGCCGATAATATCGGCAGGCCGATATTATCGGACATCTCTAGTCAAGACGGCTCAAAAGATCATCGGCCGCCCTCTCCCCTCTCTGATGGACATCTACACCTCCCGCTGCCTCAACAGAGCCAGTGCCATCATCAAGGACAGCACCCACCCTGGCTCTGACCTGTTCCACCTGCTGCCCTCTGGGAAGCGCTACAGGTGCATTAAAACCAAGACGAACAGGCTAAAAAACAGCTTCTTCCCCAGGGCCATAACCACCCTGAACAGACTTCCCCATTGACCCTCATAACTGCCTTCTCTTCGGTGCAATAACCCATTCCACCAACCACCCTGTTTCATGTAGATATTCATGTACATATTCATTTCACCCTCTGTATAGAGTGTACTCTTGTTTTATCGCACTGTATGGAATGGCCTCAATCTCGTTACCCTGCGTAATGACAATAAAGCTGATTCTGATTCTGATTCTGTTATATACTGTATATAGTTAGCATGGAAACTGGGACTTCACATTTGGTGAGAAACTAGAAAAAACTTATTACTTGAGAAATCACACTAATTTAGCGCATGGAAACGTACCGAACGTGTTTTTGTTGTAGCAACCGGCTAGCTATACGGTGTTATGCGGTATACGGTTTCTGTGTGTTCAGGTCGGCAACGAAGTTTAAAAAGATTGTCAGACTCTGTGGGCTCCTGCCGTGACACTACATTAATCAACATTAATATCACCGTCAAGCACTTGTTGCAGGTGTCTGAGTCAGCATTTATTTAGCACCAAATCGAGGCACCAATAGCTACTTATTTTTTCAGTGCGGTTACGTTTGCAGTCCAAGGTGTCCACTAAGGCCTCATCCCAGTTAAAGGGGAACCACACTCTTTTTTTGGCATTTTGCTTATCTTTTACAATCCTTATGAGAGACAAAAAGACAAAGGTTGTTGTTTTCTTTTGCAGTTTAACATGTGAAAATCGGCATGTTCTAGGTGGCTAGCAATGCAGCTAATAGGACCATTCTATTCTACCTCTAAATCACTTTAAAAGTGCATTCATAAACCGTCAACAATACTTCATTTATGTTCTACAACCTGTATATTAACCAAGCTTTAGTGACATTGTTATTGTAAGAGCGAACACTGAGCTACTCGTTTTCTAGCGTACTAACACTTCGGCATGCTTCGGTATTAGCCGTATAAGCTAGTTATGGCAAGATATAAGCGAGCTTCTATGTCAGCACCTGAATTGCATTTGATTTTGTAATGCACAACACAATACGATAGGATGCCAATCTGTATTGACTGAAAAACATGAACAATAATATTACGGTATCTGTAAAGTATTAGCCCACATTTCATGTTTTGTTTGTACACTGCTAGCCAGACTGTAGTTGTAATAACATGCATGATGTGCTGCGTGTATCATGATCAATACTAAAGTGACTCACTCGATGGACATTTGTCTGTTTGGTCAAGCTGGTTGGGGACATTGTTTCCTACATATTTTGGGTGAGCACTCCATTTATGTCTAAATAGCTTGGCTCCAAGTTCCTCACTCTTATCGGCTTCCGTCTGCTCCAACGTTTCACCCTCTCTTCGCGCTCGCTTCTAGAAGCAGTGATTCTTTCTCCGTATGTTCAGCTTCAAAAAGATAAGATTGTGAATCCTCATTTGTCCAAAAATATTTGTCTTTGTTGTCTGTTACCAAGTCTGCCTCTTCCATCTTCCTTTTAAAACAACATCAACAAAAACACAAAAGTTAATCATTGGTGCTATTGCTCTATTAAATTATCGCATTAATTAAAATAGGATCAAATAAGGATAGTCTCCAGCAACCCCTGTGACCCCGAGAGGGACAAGCAGTAGAAAATGAAAAAGACATAGAACTGATGAAAAACTAAAGTCTATGCAATGCAGATAACTCAATTTATAATACAATGTAATCTGGCCCAGTGTGCAGCATATGGCTTGGTTCCCCAAGCCGTCATTGTGTTCTTGCTGAAAATGCACTTCTGGCCCCAAACCGGAGCATAGAAAGTTGCACAGTGCATTGAGGAAGCTCTTCTCAAGTTGATTACCATAAATCAGACAGACACCCAAAAGATGTAACATTCCAGTGGAGACTTGTTGAATTTCTGTTTGCTGAGTCAGCTTTTCAGTGAAGGACATATGTAGAATAATGCTGCTGCGTAGTGTACTAGCTAGAAGAGCACACAAAGTTTTTGTCCAAGTAAAAATTCAAGCTCAAGCAAACACAGGCCATTGTTTTTATTTTTATATTTGATTCAATACTATATTTGCAGAGCCTATACTTGTGCAAAACCATCTAAAATTGTACATTTCACGCATGGGACTCTGCTGCGCATGGGCTCATCTTTGTTGTTTTGAATCAGTCAAGAGGAAGGAATTGTGATAGTGATGGAAAGCCCAATAACGCTACTAGCATCTACTCAAAAGATGCATCGTCTCTGGCAAGCCGAGTGGAGCATAATAAGACGCTGTGATACGCAGTTATTGATCACCTCTGTCAGACCAAGTCTGGAATTCACAGGAGCTTATCCTCAGCGCATTATGCTCCTGATTAAGACGTGTCACCCAGTCTTTGCTGCTCAACACATGGATAGAAATGACAAACTCTTTGAATGCTGCTACTTTTATGAATTAACTAACCTTGCTGGCTGCTGAACATTACACAGATACTGTTGTGTACAGACGGAAGGAGACGGCACAGACAACAGGGGTGTAGTATTTAGCTCTATGTTTTATTATATATATACTATATACAGTATATAAACAACAAACAATAATATTAATAAACTAAAGAATGGCGTGTGACTAAATCCAAAAGTATATGGTGTGTGACTATGTGTGGGAATTAGCTGTTGAGTGTTACCGTGAGTGTTGAGCGAGAGAGGCGGAAGTCCAATGGGGGAAAAGCAGGCTCGAAGGTCTGTAAGACAAGCAGGTAGTCGGAGCGATAGCGAGACGTCAGAGGTCTGTGTCCAGGCGGGAGGTCGAGATCCAAGAGGCAGCCAGGGAAGCAGAGGGAACGCGGAAAGACGAGACACACAGCTCGTAACGTGAAAATGGAGGTATACTGAGTACAGGACAGGTCGCTACGTTCTGGCACGGGATAGCAGGCTTATGAAGGCAGATCCCCTGATCAGCCACTGGTGCTCTGATTGCTGGTGATTGATTGCAGCTGCTTGCAGCAGCCGGAATAACGAGCGCCCGGCGCGCTCCCAGAGGTGGGTTTAGCACACTGAGGTGCGCTTGTGCCGTGACAGATACAAGACTTTTGGGTACATTTGGGTACATTTACATTAGTATACACAGTTTAAAATAAATGCATGAATTTTCAGGCATAGTCAAAAAAGGGTTATAAGTTACCATGGAGCACAATTTACCCTAAAGCACATCTAATACCAGTGATGGGCAGTAGCTCGCTACAAGTAGCATGTAACATAACTACATTTCCCAGTAGCGTGGCGGGAGCGGCCCTTTTTGAAAAATAGCGATTCCTGTCGCTTTGCTATTTTTAGAACACTGTAGCGTAGTAGCGCCCTTCAAAAGCTATTTGCTACAAAAGAAGAGAGAGGGAGAAGAGAAAGAAAGGAGAAAGAGAGAAAATGGACTGCAAACCCACGGGGGAAAAAAACAAAAAAATACGGAGAAAATACATGACCGTTGGTGCGTTTACGTATGATGAGTCACGATTGGCTAAGGTTAGGGCAAAACATTACGAGCAGACCAATCAGAGGCAAATTAGGGCAAGTCATCAAATCAGGACGTAAAATCATAACACAACTCACAGCGGCGGGACAAACCACATGAGGAGAGGGTCTCACCTGGGCCGAGGTCATGAGAGCATTTACTGTAGAGATGTAATATTAGCTAAAATGGAAAAGGATGTCACTTTAGAAGAGCTTCCAAAATAAAACCTTGCACGCCGCAAACATCGTATTTTGATGCATGGTTTGTTGCTTTGTTTGTTTAAATAACGATGTCTCTTCCAGGGTGAATGCATGACTAAGCCATTTGCTGGTACTTGGTTTTTTTTTTTACATTATCTTTAACATTTTATGAAAGTTCTGTTTTGTTCTGGCTAACCAGACAGTACACAGCTGTGTAAGTAAACCACTCAAGGAGGAGGGAGGCGATGGGAAGTGTCAATCTCGATTACCCCTTGCTGCTTAGTTAACACTGGTATAAAAGGATTCCAGGCCTGGCACAAAAATATGTTCACTTTTATTGATTTCTGTTCATGAGAAAATGGAGTTTGGTAATGCCTGTTTTGTGACACAAATGTTTTGCACTTTAACTTTGTCATTTTTATTGTCATTTTGCCAGTGGGGTTTCTGTTGAAACCGCAATTTACCCTGTGCAGAAAAGTCTCAATTCCAACAGAGAGTATATATTGTGGTGTTTATTTAATATATTTATTATTGTTTAACTGCCTTTTATTTACTTTGTTTCCAGTGTTTTTCCCCTCATTTTGTACATGGTACAGCAACTTTGTTCAATTAAATACACTGCAAAGACAAGATACTTAACATTCAAACTGGTAAACGTTTCAACATGTTTAAAAAAAGCTGGCACAAGTGGCAAAAAAGACTGAGAAAAATGAGAAATGTTCATCAAACACTTATTTGGAACATCCCACATGTGAACAGGGTTATTGGGAACAGGTGGGTGCCATGATTGGGTATAAAAGCAGCTTCCATGAAATGCTCAGTCATTCACAAACAAGGATGGGGTGAGAGTAACCACTTTGTGAACAAATGCGTGAGCAAATTGTCCAACAGTTTAAGAACAACATTTCTCAACGAGCTATTGCAAGGAATTTAGGGATTTCACCATCTACGGTCTGTAATATCATGAAAAGGTTCAGAGAATCTGGAGAAATCATTGCACGTAAGCGGCAAGGCTGAAAACCAACATTGAATGCCCGTGACCTTCGATCCCTCGGGTGGTACTGCATCAAAAACCAACATCAGTGTGGAAACACTTCAGAAAACCACTGTCACCAAAGTGGAAAAGTGTTCTGTGGTCTGACGAGTCCACATTTCAAATTGTTTTTGGAAACTATGGAGGTCGTGTCCTCCGGAACAAAGAGGAAAATAACCATCCGGACTGTTCTCGGCGCAAAGTTCAAAAGCCAGCATCTGTGATGGTATGGGGGTGTATTAGTGCCCAAGGCATAGGTAACTTACACATCTGTGAAGGCACCATTAATGTTTAAAGGTACATACAGGTTTTGGGGCAATGTATGTTGCCTTCCAAGCAATGTATTTTTCATGGACGCCCCTGCTTATTTCAGCAAGACAATGCCAAGCCACATTCTGCTCGTGTTACAACAGTGTGGCTTCGTAGTAAAAGAGTACTAGACTAGCTTGCCTGTAGTCCAGACCTGTCTCCCATTGAAAATGTGTGGCGCATTATGAAGCGTCAAATACCACAACGGAGACCCCGGACAGTTGAACAACTCAAGCTGTACATCAAGCAAGAATGGGAAAGAATTCTACCTGAAAAGCTTAAAAAATTGGTCTCCTCAGTTCCCATACATTTACTGAGTGTTGTTAAAAGAAAAGGCCATGGTAGACACTCTGGGGGCCTTGTACACATGCATGTGGGGGGGTTGGGGTTCGGCGCACCCCTCATTGCCTCGTCGGCCGGCGCGGATTCCGGGGACTGCGTTCTGGTGGCCAGCCAGGCTTTTATTAATTCATTATTATTATTATTATTATTTTTATTTTTTTTAAAATAATTTTTATTATTTACTTACTTTATTTTATTTTATTTATTTATTTGTATTTGTTATTTTTAATTTAATTTCATTTGTATTTTATTATTATTAGTATTATTATTATTTTTAAATTATTATTATTATTTTTGTTTAATCTTATTATTTATTTGTGTTTGGCGTCGCGCGGGTCTCGCTTCCTGTTGGGTGGGGTCCGTGCCCGTGTGGCCCGACCTTGCACTGCGGGGTCTCTGTTGGCGACTTGATGTGGTGGCGGCGCGGCGCCCGTGTCTGGTCTGGATGCTGTGTCTCGGTTGTTTGGGCGGTGGTGTGTTTGTGCGGGTTTGGGTTGGGGTGGTGGGGTCTTTTGGTGGGGGGGGGGTGTTGGTGTCTCTTGTTTGCGTGTTGGCGTTTGGGCTTGCTGGCGGGCTGGCGCTGGCTGGTCTCCGTGATCCTGTTGGCGTGTGGTTGCCGGTCACGTTTTTTTTTTTATCACTTTGATTTGATTGGGTGGTGCTGGCTGTCTGGGGGTGTTGTGGCTGCTGTTTCTGCTGCCGTTTGTTTGTGGTGTGGGCGCCCGTGGCTGCTGGGTCTGGTGCAAGGGGGTGGCTGATGTTGTGACTGGTGGCAGCGCGCGCGCGTGGTGGTTGTCGGGGCTGACAAACTGTGTATATGTGTGTGTATGTGTGTGTGTGTATGTATGTATGTATGTATGTATGTATGTATGTATGTATGTATGGATGTATGTATGTATGTATGTATGTATGTATGTATGTATATATATGTGTATGTGTATGCATGTGTATGTGTGTGTATGTGTACATGTGTATGTGTATGTATATATATATGTATGTATATTTCTGGGGGTACGTTCTGGGCCTGCCTGTCGGGTGGGGGTCGGCGCCTCAGGCTACTGCATCCGGACTGCGTGTCTGGAGCTCCTGGGTCCCGCCGTCCATCCCTCCCGGGTGCCCGTCTTGGTTGGGGCCTGCTGGGTCTGGTCCCTGCGTCTACTGTGGTAGCTTGGTGCAGCAGGGTATTCCGAGGTGCTGCGAGTCGGCCAGTTGTTGGGGTAGCGATCTTGTGTGTCAGCATGTCTGTGATCTTCTTTTAATTCTTTTTTTTAAAATTTTTTTTATTTTTTTTAATAGATTTAATTATTTATTTATTCTTATTTTTTAATATATTTGATTAATATTATTATTATTATTATTATTTATTTATTTATTTTCCCCTACCTCAGGGGGGGGGGACTCGGCGGGGCGGTTGCTGGTTGTTCCATCTCCATCGTTGGGGTCCCTGCGGGTGGGGTGGGTGGTTCCCGTGGCCCCGTGCTGGGTGGTCCTGTGGCGGCCGGCTTGGGTGGGGTGGCCGTGGGCTGGCCTCGCCGCGCTCTCCGGGGGTGGGGGGGGGCTCGTGGGGGCCCGGTTGCCGGTGGGGGTCTTCCCATCCGGTTGCGGGGGATCTCCGGGCCCCTCGGGTGGGGCGTCCCGCCTTTCTGTCTGTGTGGGGTGTGGTCTCTCGCTGGCTTGGGGTCTGGCTGCCCCCTGCTTTTCTCGTGCCTTGTCCTCTGCCGGGTGCGTCTGTCTGCGGCCTGCTGCTGGCCCTTGTGGGCGGCACGGTGGGCCAGGCTCTGGGGTTCCTGTCGCTGTCCGGCTTGGCTGCGTGGGGGCGGTGGCCCCTGGTTCCCTAGGCACCGCACCTACTGTTTGTGGGATGGGCTCTCGGGGAGGCTGGGGCCGTACTCTGGCTCCCGCACACACTGGGAGTCAAATGTATTGTACATGCAAATTCACATATACTCACATACATACATACACACATACATAGGTACCTACGCTCCCACATATATATACAAATACAGTACATATTTACACACTCAAAGTTTGTACATCCACACGCACATTCATTATACAAACATATTGTATACACATACTGTACATATACATTCACTGTAAAAACATACATATACACGTACTGTACAAACACACACATACACATACTACACATATACATTCACTGTACAAACACACACATACATATACTGTACATATACTTTCACTTTACAAACACACATATACACATACTGTACATATACATTCACTGTACAAACACACATACTGTATACACATACTGTACATATACATTCACTGTACAAACACACACATACACATTCTATACATATACATTCACTGTACAAACACACATATACACATACTGTACATATACAAGTACATATGCACACATACACTCATGCACATAATAACGTTTCATCAAACATATATTAACGTTGTTGCCCTAGGGTAAACTGGGTATAACACATGGCACACTGACAAAGCTTAACCTATTGTTACTATAACAATCTACAAGCTTAATGTAGGTTGCTTCTCTTTCTTCCCCTCCATTTTTCTGCCTTCTTTCGTATCTCAAGTTATCATTACGTATATGTATTGTTGCATTTGAACAATTGTATTGTTGATAATAAAGGTAAAGTATTGGTATTGTTTATTATCAATAGCACTATTTCTATTGGTATTCATATTGCTCCATTTTTAGTGTAATAATGCTCATTGTCATTTCTGTATTATTTTCGCTAACTGCTTATTTGCTATTACTTTTACCATCATATTTGTACATGTCGTATTTGCTGATGTTGCTCTGTTGTTGTTGTTGTTGTGTTTGCTGTTGTTGTTTTTGTCCCTCTGTCTAATCCCCCTCTTGTCCCCACAATTCCCCCCTCTGTCTTCCTTTTTTTCTCTCTTTCTATCCCCTCCTGCTCCGGCCCGGCTGCACCAAATGATAATATAAATACATTTAATAAAGTAAAAATACAAATAAGGCAACAAGAGAAGTATACTACACTTCTCTTTTGTAAAGTAAATCTGATCAGCCGATATGGGCATCTACATCTGCTATATGATTTGCCCGAGAAGCTGGGCAGGACATTATTAAAAAAAAGAAAGAAAGAAAAAAAAAGGCCATGTAACACAGTGGTAAAAATGCCCCTGAGGCAACTTTTTTGCAATGTGTTGCTGGCTTAAATTCAAAGTTAATGATTATTGATGGCACCTAGGCTATGGAATAAACTCCCCCTAAATATTAAGTCCGCCACCACTCTGGACTCTTTTAGAGCACAGCTTAAAGGCCTACTGAAACCCACTACTACCGACCTCGCAGTCTGATAGTTTATATATCAATGATGAAATCTTAACATTGCAACACATGCCAATACGACCGGGTTAACTTATAAAGTGCAATTTTACATTTCCTGGGAAACTTCCGGTTGAAAACGTCTAGATATGATGACGTTTGCGCGTTACGTCAATGGTTGAAGCGGAAGTATTCGGACACATTGTATACCAATACAAACAGCTCTGTTTTCATCGCAAAATTCCACAGTATTCTGGACATCTGCGTTGGTGAATATTTTGCAATTTGTTTAATGAACATTGGAGACTGCAAAGAAGAAAGCTGTAGGTGGGATCGGTGTATTAGCGGCTGGCTGCAGCAACAAAACCAGGAGGACTTTGAGTTGGATAGCAAACGCGCTATCCGACGCTAGCCGCCGACCGCATCGATGATCGGGTGAAGTCCTTCGTCGCGCCGTCGATCGCTGGAAGGCAGGTGAGCACGGGTGTTGATGAGCAGATGAGGGCTGGCGTAGGTGGATAGCTAATGTTTTTAGCATAGCTCTGTGAGGTCCCGTAGCTAAGTTAGCTTCAATGGCGTCGTTAGCAACAGCATTGTTAAGCTTTGCCAGGCGGTACAGCATTAACCGTGTAGTTACAGGTCCAGGGTTTAATAGTATTGTTGATCTCCTGTCTATCCTTCCAGTCAGGGGCTTATTTCTTTTGTTTCTATCTGCAGTTAAAGGCCTACTGAAATGATTTTTTTTTATTTAAACGGGAATAGCAGATCCATTCTATGTGTCATACTTGATCATTTCGCGATATTGACATATTTTTGCTGAAAGGATTTAATAGAGAAAATTGACGATAAAGTTCGCAACTTTTGCTCGCTGATAAAAAAAAGCCTTGCCTGTACCGGAAGTAGCGTGACGTCACAGGAGCTAGTATTCCTCACAATTCCCCATTGTTTACAATGGAGCGAGAGAGATTCGGACCGAGAAAGTGATGATTACCCCATTAATTTGAGCGAGGATGAAAGATTCGTAGATGAGGAACGTTACAGTGAAGGACTTGAGAGACAGTGATGGACGTATCTTTTTTCGCTCTGACCGTAACTTAGGTACAAGCTGGCTCATTGGATTCCACACTCTCCTTTTTTTATTGTGGATCACGGATTTGTATTTTAAACCACCTCGGATACTATATCCTCTTGAAAATGAGAGTCGAGAACGCGAAATGGACATTCAGTGCCTTTTATCTCCACGACAATACATCGGCGAAATGCTTTAGGTACGAGCTAACGTGATAGCATCGTGCTTTAACTGCATATAGAAACAAAAAAATAAAGGATAGAAGGAAGGATAGATAGAAAATCAACAATACTATTAAACCGTGGACATGTAAATACACGGTTAATGCTTTCCAGGCTGGCGAAGGTTAACAATGCTGTGCTAACGACGCCATTGAAGCTAACTTAGCAACTTAGCAACGGGACCTCACAGAGCTATGCTAAAAACATTAGCTCTCCACCTACGCCAGCCAGCCCTCATCTACTCATCAACACCCGTGCTCACCTGCGTTCCAGCGATCGGCAGAAGGACGAAGGACTTCACCCGATGCGTTTGGCGGCCCGGAGACGTAGGAAGTCAAGGTGAGGTCGACGGCTAGCGCGGCTAGCGCTCCAACAAAGTCCTCCTGGTTGTGTTGCTGTAGTCCGCTGCTAATACACCGATCCCACCTACAACTGTCTTCTTTGCAGCCTTCATTTTTCATTAAACAAATTGCAAAAGATGTCCAAAATACTGTGGAATTATGAAATGAAAACAGAGCTTTTTGTATAGGATTCTACGGGTACCATAACTTCCGTTACTCTGACTTCGTCACGCGCATACGTCATCATACCACGACGTTTCAGCCGGATATTTCCCGGGAAGTTTTAAAAGTCACTTTATAAGTTAACCCGGCCATATTGGCATGTGTTGCAATGTTAAGATTTCATCATTGATATATAAACTATCAGACTGCGTGGTCGGTAGTAGTAGGTTTCAGTAGGCCTTTAAGCCCCATGCTATCACGTTAGCTCTGTAGCTAAAGTGCTTCACCGATGTATTGTCGTGGAGATAAAAGTCACTGTGAATGTCCATTTCGCGTTCTCGACTCTCATTTTCAAGAGGATATAGTATCCGAGGTGGTTTAAAATACAAATCCGTGATCCACAATAGAAAAAGGAGAAAGTGTGGAATCCAATGAGCCCTTGTACCTAAGTTACGGTCAGAGAGAAAAAAGAAAGTCCTGCACTGCACTCTAGTCCTTCACTCTGACGTTCCTCATCCACAAATCTTTCATCCTCGCTCAAATTAATGGGGTAATCGTCGCTTTCTCGGTCCGAATCTCTCTCGCTGCTGGTGTTAACAATGGGGAAATGTGAGGAGCCTTTCAACCTGCGACGTCACCCTACTTCCGGTACAGTCAAGGCTTTTTTTATCAGCGACCAAAAGTTGCGAACTTTATCGTCGATGTTCTCTACTAAATCCTTTCAGCAAAAATATGGCAATATCGCGAAATGATCAAGTATGACACATAGAATGGATCTGCTATCCCCGTTTAAATAAAAAAAAATCATTTCAGTAGGCCTTTAAAACTCACCTTTTTACCGCAGATGACTTTTGATTTATGTGTTCACTGTGAGTCGTAAATGTTTAGTTTAGATTCCTTTGTGTGTCTCAGTCTCTGTTTCTGTTTTTTTGTTTTTTTGTTTCCCCACTCGGGCTGCGCCCCTGGCTGATGTAACAGTTGGTTGGGGGGCGCATAATAAATGAAAATAACATAACATAACATAACATAAAATAACATAACATTTGCAAAAAAAAAACAAGTTTCTCAGTTCTTTGCAGTGTATTCAATTGAAAAGGATTTGCAAATCGTTGTATTCTGTTTTTATTTACCATTTACACAACGTGCCAACTTCACTGGTTTTGGGTTTTGTAAAAACAAGGCAGAGTTTTTATTTAACAGTTATATTTATTATTTTTTGGCACTGTAACTTTACTCACAGTTTGAACTATAACACTGTTTGAAAATAGGAAAATAAAACACTGTACTTTAATCAATTGATTATTTAATGTACCACTAAATGAAGCCCGCTTACCACAGTTTGAGAATTATGTTCATATTTTATCTAGTGATTGTTTCCGTGATTAAAAAAAACCAGACTGAACAACAGACTATAATGTAACGGCTCTCTGAAAGAAATGGCTCCTCAAGATCCCTTCAAAGAGCCATACATCTAATTTCTAAAGGATATAATGTACACAGAGCTGCCAAGATTAATAAAGACTTTACTATGTATTTCCCACAGCAATTCCCGTACTGAAAGGGTGTTAAGTATGGTCCAAAAGATTGTGACTGAAAGAAGAATGTCTTTAGACAACATCATTGTCTATGCTTTACCATTTATCTTCTTCCGCTTATCTGAGGTCGGGTAGTGGTCTAAGCAGAGAAGCCCGGACTTCTCTCTCACAAGCTACTTCATCAAGCTCCTCCCTGGGGATCCCGAGGCGTTCCCCGGCCGTCAGGAAGATGGTCACTCCAACGTGTCCTGGGTCTTATCGTTATCCCTCCTTGTCATATCCTCCAGAATGAGAGAGCTTCTCACCCTAACTCTAGGAGAGAGCTCCACCACCCAACGAAGAAAACTAACTTCTGCCATTTTTGCAAGCAATTTTTTCCTTTCAGTTACAACTCAAAGCTCATGACCATAGATAAGGATAGAAACATAAATCGACAGGTAAATTAAGATCCCGAGCTACTTCAACACCTCCACTTAGGGCAGGGCAGTAGATGTCACTTCACCCTTTTTCAGTTGAGAACAATGGACTCGGACTTGGAGGTGCTGATTTCCATCCTGGTTGCTTCACAGTCAGCTACGAACCAATCCAGTGAGAGCTAAAGACCTTGGCCAGATGAAACTAGCAGGACCACATCATCTGAAAAAAGCAGAGACTTTATCTCACAGCTACCAAACCAGATTCCTTCAATGCCCTGATTGCACCTAAAAAGTCTGTCCATAAAGGTTATAAACAGAATCAGTGACAAAAGGA
Source organism: Entelurus aequoreus (assembly GCF_033978785.1). Taxonomy (NCBI): domain Eukaryota; kingdom Metazoa; phylum Chordata; class Actinopteri; order Syngnathiformes; family Syngnathidae; genus Entelurus; species Entelurus aequoreus. The sequence goes on from NC_084737.1 coordinate 47,552,127, forward strand.
AGCACTAGGGGGACCCAACCTTCACGTGTCTGACGTATTGCTGGTAATGCAGACTGGGCTCTTACACCAATCATACAGGAAGCAGACCGCCACAATCAGGTAATCAGATACCAAATACTCTCTGAGCACTCCCCACAATACTCCCCGAGGGACACGGCAAATGCCTTCCCCAAGTTCACAAAGCCCATGTAGAGTGGTTGGGCAAACTCCCATGTACCCTCAAGGACCCTGCCAAGAGTATAGAGCCGGTCCACAGTTCCACGACCACGACAAAAACCACACTGCTCTTCCTGAATACGAGGTTTGACTATCCAGCGTAGCCTCCTCTCCAGTACACATGAATAGACCTTACCAGGAAGGCTGAGGAGTGTGATCCCGCGATAGTTGGAACACATGCTATGGTTCCCCTTCTTAAATAGAGGAACCACCACCCCGGCCTACCAATCCAGACGCACCGCCCCTGATGTCCACGCAATGTTGCAGAGTCTTGTCAACTAAGACAGCCCCACAGCATTCAGAGCCTTAAGGAACTCTGGGTGGATCTCATCCACCCCCGGGGCCCAGCCACAAAGGAGTTTTTTAAGCTTTTTTACCTTGGAAACCTCAGCCCCAGAAATAGGAGAACCCACCGCAGAGTCCCCAGGTACTGCTTCCTCATAGGATGATGTGCAGGTGGGATTAAGGAGGTCTTCAAAGTATTCCCTCCAACCACAAAAATTACTTTGCACTCCTTCCCCTTCCTGAAGCTGCGAATAGTGGTCCAGAATCCCTTAGAAGTTGTCCGGAAGTCGTTCGAGTCTGAGTTTTTGCCTCCAGAGGCCCATGAGCCGAAGGACTCCTGTCGCCCTTATTAATCCCTTATTTCCCCTTTTTTCTGGGAAATATCATATATTTTGAGATACAAATATTGACAGGTATGCTTCCTAGGAATGTCTTCTGTTCTCAGGGGAATTTTAAAGTTAACCAACTTCTCATTTTATGGCCACAACCTTCTACTATGCTACTATATAATCTAGTACAAACTTCTACATACTCAGAGTCGATGCAGCAGCAGGAGCATTAGTAGCTGCAGTAGTTAGTTTATGCCTTCGTGAGCAAGGCGCCATACTTTTATCTGCCTTAGTTCTTACAATAACAATGTTGTTATAGCTTGGTTAATATTCAGGGCACGTTATGTAAATGGAGTAGTGTTGGCAGTTTTTGGATATTCTTTTAGAACGCTTTATAGGTGGAACAGGTGACATTACACCATTGATGACATTACATAACTACATTGTTAGCCGTTTTTTTACATTTTAGACTGCATGAAAAAGAAAAAGACGTGTGTTTTTGTCTCACATAAGGTTGTGAATGATGGGCAAAATCCCTCAAAAAGTGCAATTCCCTTTTAAATAATAAAAAAAAAGTGAAGAAATGTTAATGAGTGTTATGTATATGTCAAAGGGAAGGAGGCGACACCAGGGCGGAACTGCGGTTTACCAGGTTTATTTAAACCTTTGATGGAATGTGTGGGGTGTGTATGCTACCAAAAGTGAATGAGTGCAGACGATGTGTGGAATTAACAATGTGAGTTTTACCAGAGGATGTTGTTGGTGCGTGTTTAATGAATCTTTCGCCGAATCCAAGGGAGAAGGCAAAGAGGCAGTCAGCGGGGAGGCAAGCAGTCGGGGGCTGGAGAGAGGCAACGATGTCCGTGTCAAAGCAGGGGTCAAGGATCGAGGGAGGCAAGCAGAGATCCGGGCGTAGGTCGTGAGGCAAGACACGATCACAGGCAACAGGAAAGACACTGTGGAAGACACAAAGGACATCCACACGGGAACGAGGAAGAGCACAAAGAAGGCGAGCAAGGATCGAGGGAGGGGTGCCAGACGTGATGCTTTCTCAGGGAGATTGGCTACGTTCTGGCAAAGGTCTCTTGGGTCCGCTGGCTTTTATGCCGCTCCCTCTCATCAGGCCCAGGTGTGCTGATGCGCAATTGCCTGCAGCCTTGTCGCTGCGTGGGCGTGCTGCGCCCAGCATGAGCAGGGGCGTGTCCAAGCGTGCTGCCAGCAGAGGTCCCGGCAGCTCCAGCTGCCAGGGAAAAGCGGGTTTGAGTCCGCGCCGTGACATTGAGTTTTCAAATTGTTATAATAAATATTGTACATATTCGATATTATATAATAATATAGTGCACTATACTATTAATATTAGTATATATAATTATATTTAATATATTACATTATATAATATTCAGCAATGGCCCCCCTCAGCTTCTACTAACATTGAAAAAGGCTGAGACTGAAGGAAGCATTTCTTTATCTGTTTCAATGAGCTTCATATTGCATGATGCTACTGCAAAGTGTCCAGCTATACCACTAGGTCTGCCTTTCTAGACTGCTGCATAAAATGTACATATTGTGTGAATCTTATTCCTCTAACTTTGCAGTCATCACCTTTGATAATCTTGCATGAACATTTGTACACTTACAAAACCCCAGCGAGTCAATCATAAAATGCATTCAGACAACCTTGCAGTCTTTGAGAAAATATATGAGATTCATTAGGCCTGCCCACAAAACATGTATGTTCTCAATTCCCATTTCATCACACATCAATAACAGGCGGAGCATCTGAGCAGAAACGTCTGTTTGCTCAGGGCCATATCTCGCTGGAGTTGTCACATAATGTTCATTTAACTATGATACATGTGTCAAAACATTCAAAAAAGACAGAGGGCCTTGAGCTTGCTGCTGCTGACATCTTACTATTCCAATTGATATGAATTAACATAATAATACCGAAAATGTAATATTGATCATATGGAAAAGTTGAGCTATCCAACTGGATGGATTTGGTCTGACAAGGCATCATAGATTAATGGTATAGCTTTTATTAAAAAGCTTCACAAAACATGGGAATTAAAGGCCTACTGAAACCCACTACTACCGACCACGCAGTCTGATAGTTTATATATCAATGATGAAATCTTAACATTGCAACACATGCCAATACGACCGGGTTAGATTACTAAAGTGTAATTTTAAATTTCGTGCGAAATATCCTGCTGAAAACGTCTCGGTATGATGACGCCTGCGCGTGACGTCACGGATTGTAGAGGACATTTTGGGACAGCATTGTGGCCAGCTATTAAGTCGTCTGTTTTCATCGCAAAATTCCACAGTATTCTGGACATCTGTGTTGGTGAATCTTTGGCAATTTGTTCAATGAACAATGGAGACAGCAAAGAAGAAAGCTGTAGGTGGGAAGCGGTGTATTTCGGCCGGCTGCAGCAACACATCGGCCGACTGCAGCAACACAAACACGTAGGCGGTGTTTCATTGTTTACATTCCCGAAAGATGACAGTCAAGCTTTACCATTGGCCTGTGGAGAACTGGGACAACAGAGACTCTTACCAGGAGGACTTTGAGTTGGATACGCAGACGCGGTACCGTTAGTACGCAACCAGAATGTTGCCATAAGCATTTTGTTTAATTTGTATGTGTAACGCAGTACGCAGCTGCGGCTTCCAAACATTTGATCGCTTGCCCGTACGTGCGTGCCGCTATGTGCATGTCACGTACGTAACTTTGGGGACTTTGGGGAAATATATGTGCTGTATGAACTTTGGGGATGTGAACGGTACTTTGGGCTGTGGGATTGAGTGTGTTGTGCGGGTGTTTGATTTGTATTGGCGGGTTATATGGACGGGAGGGGGGAGGTGTTTGTGGCATATTAAATATAAGCCTGGTTGTGTTGTGGCTAATAATAAGCATCTTCCCTATCGGAATCGCTTCCACTGCCCTCTAGTCCTTCACTCTCACTTTCCTCATCCACAAATCTTTCATCCTCGCTCAAATTAATGGGGAATTCGTCGCTTTCTCGGTCCGAATCTCTCTCGCTGCTGGTGGCCATGATTGTAAACAATGTGCAGATGTGAGGAGCTCCACAACCTTTGACGTCACGCTACTTCCGGTACAGGCAAGGCTTTTTTATCAGCGACCAAAATTTGCGAACTTTATCGTCGATGTTCTCTACTAAATCTTTTCAGCAAAAATATGTCAATATCTCGAATTGATCAAGTATGACACATAGAATGGACCTGCTATCCCTGTTTAAATAAGAAAATCGCATTTCAGTAGGCCTTTAAGGACTGATTTTCAAAAGCATTACATTTTGGGATGTTATATTATTGGCGATTAACTATCGGTTATTACAGGCATATGAAGCTAGTTATATTTTTTATCGCGTTCATTAAATTTTTTTACCTCTAATGTTAATGTCTATGTATGCAAGTTGCCTCACGCTCCACAACGTGCAGCACAAATTGTAGCCATGGCACAAAGGATGAATTATATTGAACAAGTATTGTAAAATGTTTATAATAAACTTAAAGACGTGTCAGAAATGTGTGACGAAGTCGTGCCTCCGCATCCAGCACAGTAGTCTGGGCACTGCACAACCTTGCGGTCGTCACCGCAACTCCTGCCTTGGCCACCTTTGGGTCCCTCGAGTCTCTGTACAGCAACACCTCTCTGGTCCGAGGTTACCTTGAACTTCTCTTCCGGCGACTTCAAAAGCAAGCCGGAGCTTTGTGGTTTTCCCATAGAGGTCAATCTTACTGAGGCTTCTGGGTAACCCCAACCATCTCCTGAGACAGGTGCTGACCTTCCTCTCCTGGGTCTAATTGTGACAAATTTAAACATGTATTTGTTTATTCACCAGTTCTCTTAACCCCGTGTTGGTAGCATTCTAGTTGTCTGTGGTGGTCTTATATTTTTCTGGTATAAAACAAGTCTTGAGTCGGTGACATACACCAGTTTTAGGGGAACCCTTACGCTTGTTTTACTCACCTGTCTTGAAAATAAGTTTGATAAAGGTATATATTTTATATATTTAGGTACACATATTTTAGACAAAGGTGTCAGTAACTCCCATTTAGAGCACATTCAATTATTAAAACATGTTTCCCTCATAATAATGTTTTATTAATTGCACATATAGTTATGGTTGATAAGCTTTTTTTTTTTAGGTCCCACTCCACTCTTTCACCAGTTTAATAACAATAATAGCTTTAATAATAACATACATGTAGACATAAAGAGTTGTCAGCATAATAATGTTTGCAAATAATATTGTCAGTGTCTGTAAAAATTATACAGTAAGGTATAACATAGATTATTTTGTACTGTTTTCTTATTTTCTGTGTTTGTTTCCTGTTCAGCACTCTTATTTCTGTTCATTTCCTGTCTGGTTACAACACTCTGGTCTGAGAGCTGTTTCCCTTACCTGTCCCTGATTGTCAACCTGAGCACACCTGTTTATGGATGCCAAACAGGCTCTTAAGGCAAATTATCTGTTTCCCTCACCTGTCCCTGATTGGCAACCTGAGCACACCTGTTTATGGATGCCAAGCAGGCTCTTTAACAGGCAAGTTATCTTTGTTTTTGTCACTGCCTTTAAGTGCTTTCCTATGTTGTGTTATCAAGACACTTTTCTTACCTGCACAGCGTCCTCCACTCTCCTGCATCTTGAAGTCACAACTATGGCAGCAATGCTCGCGTGTGATATTTCCAGTGTGAATATGCACCCACTTCATTTATCTGAAACGGTTGTACCATGTCTTTCAGTTCATCTGTCATGTTCAAGCCCTGACAGAAAATGAAAAATTTTATAAATAAAAGACCTTCTGATGTCTTTAAATCTCACTTATTAGGCATGACAACAATAGTAATTAAATGTATATGGTGACACATATTGATATCGACTGACTATTATGAAATATTTTTTTTCAAAACGCTTTAGTTGATTTTATTTAAGCACCTGATTTTGTGACGGTGAACAATGTTATGTTCTAATATACAGCACTGTGATTGATGGGTCTGTTTTATTTATTTCATATTTTCTAGAACCGACAGAGGAGTTCAACATTCAATACTTGTATTATTTACAAAAGGGTTCTTGCTGTTTTTTGATGAGTTACTTCAATATTTTATTAGAACCTTATGTTTTATTTTAGGAAATGATTAAGACGGCATGTGTTAATGTATGTTAAACAATACATTACTTTATGTAGCCACTTATTAGGTGATAAAGTAATACATCAACTTTAGAGCTTAATTGGTTCTTTGACGCAGCGCTTAATTTAAAACACTTGTATAACAAATCAACGTCTCCCATTAAAATTGAAATTAATTTAATCTGTGACATCACAATTTTAACATGTAACATTTAAACATTAGTAAGTCTTTTTTTTTTAAAAACAACTACAAATTAGATGACAAATATTTTGTAAAAAAACAATACAATACGTACTACAAACAACTACAGTAGTTTTATGAAGAAATGTAGTAATAATGTTCAGCATTTACCTTGGAGAGCGGACTTCTATGATATCTTCTTGTGTGAACGCATTGCTGTGTGAAAAGCTTGGATGCGGTGTTTGCGTTGAGCTTGGGGGTACATTGAGCGATGCCGCGGTGATGGTGATGACAGTGACTGTTCGGTCGCGATGACTTTGTTTGGACCTTTCACTTTTTCTTTTTGTTGTGTTTATTTGGAGGTCCCCCGCCAGGGGATTGGGCCGATGTTGTTGCTTTTGGTTGTGATTTTTGTTTAGATAAGGGACTCTGTTTGCCTCGAGGCGCCTGTGGGGTCCTGGGCTGTGGGGGTCGGCCTTCTGGCCGTAAATCTAAGTTGCCTCCTGCATTGACTGAGGGGGCTTTGAGGGATGTGTCTGGGCCCTATGCTCCTCCTACTTACAGCGCACACAGACACACTCATATAGGACTTTGAGGGAATTTCCTGCAGGGAGGCATGACAGGGGGATGAGGATGCCTCTATGGGGCTCCAGTCCTCCTGACTTGTCCCCTGATTGTCCATCCCTCAATTTTAACTGCATGTTGGACACTTAGGGTATGGGGGGCTCGGACCCACCATGACCTTGATGTCCCCCCATTTTAATTGCATCATTAGTCCCCACCTGCCTACATACTGTATCTCCCTCATGCTACAGCACACACATTAAAAGGGACTGTAGGTTGGCTGTAATGGTTGACCTCCTACATCACATGTACGGATGGGTTGGGGTTCAGGGGTGTGATGCGCCCCTCATTGCCTCCTCGACTGGCACAGGCTCCGGGGACTGCAGTCTGATTGCCTGCCAATCCTGTGCAGAAACCTTGCTGAGGATGTGAGGGTGAGGCGTACTCTATCTTGCGCCTGGTTGAGATTGCGGCCGGGGGCAGTGGGGTGGGTTCTATCTTTGTTAGGGAGGGAATGGGGGACACTCAGGTAGGCCTGGCCGGGGCGGTGAGTGGAATAGCTGGATGGAGTTGTTGTATGGGGTTGTGGTGTTGTTTAATGTACTCAGGGGATGGTTGTGCACAGGTTGGGGCCTTAGCAAGAGTGTGGCTTTTTTTCCCCCCCCTGGATAACTGGGTTGAGTGGCCTTACGGTAGGTTTTCCTGGTGGAGGGGCCATCCGGTGTTGTTCTGGCTTCATGGGGGCTATGGTATTTTTGTTAGTGTTTGTGGACGTGTCTGTCATATTTTCCTACACGTATATATACAAAACCCAAAACCAGTGAAGTTGGCAAGTTTTGTAATTCGTAAATAAAAACTGAATACAATGATTTGTATATCCTTTTCAACTTATATTCAATTGACTACACTGCAAAGACAAGATATTTAATGTTAGAACTGAGAAACATAATTTTTTTTTTGTGCAAATAATCATTAACTTAGAATTTAATGGCAGCAACACATTGCAAAAAAGTTGGCACAGGGGAATTTTTACCACTGTGTTACATGGCCTTTCCTTTTAACAACACTCAGTAAACCTTTGGGAACTGAGGAGACCAATTTTTGAAGCTTTTCATGTGGAATTCTTTCCCATTCTTGCTTGATGTACAGCTTAAGTTGTTCAACAGTTCGGGGTCTTCGTTGTGGTATTTTAGGTCAAATATTGCGCCACACATTTTCAATGGGAGACAGGTCTGGACTACAGGCAGGCCAGTCCAGTACCCGCACTCTTTTACTATGAAGCCATGCTGTTGTAACACGTGGCTTGGCATTGTCTTGCTGAAATAAGCAGGGGCGTCCATGATAACGTTGTTTGGATGGCAACATAAGTTGCTCCAAAACCTGTATGTACCTTTCAGCATTAATGGTACCTTCACAGATGTGTAAGTTACCCATGCCTTGGACACTAATACTTCCTTATACCATCACGGATTCTGGCATTCCTCAAATTTCTCTAATCTACAAGGTTAATACAGTTTGCTTCTCTATTATCTGCTTTCCTTTCTAATTCAAGTTATCATTACATATATATATATTGTTGCATTTGAAACAATTGTATTGTTGATAATAGAGGTAATTATTGTTATTATTGTTTATCAAAAGTGCTATTTCTATTGGTATTTTTATTGCTCCATTGGCAGTGCAATAATGTTCATTATAATTTCTGTATTATTAATATTTACTTCACGAACTGCTTCTTTGCTATCACTTTTTGTGTCATATTTGTACATGTCGTATTTGCTGATGCTATTCTGTTGTTGTTATTGTTGTTGTTGTCTCTCTGTCTTATTCCCCTTTTGTTCCCGCAATTTCCACCTCTGTCTTCCTTTTTATCCCACACTTCTCTTTTGTAAATTAAACCTGTACAGCAAGTATGGGCATCTACATCAACAATATGATTTGCTTGAGTAGCTGGACAGGACCAAAAAAAAAAAAAAAGTATCCACAGCATGAAGAAATAAGAAGCATAAAAGTGCCGTGAAGCACGTACATTTCCACGTTCAGTTCACTCTTGATACATAGCAACTTTGCCGTGAAAAAGGGCGTACGCCAGGTTTTTGTGCTTATGCATGCTTAATACATGAGGCCCCTGCTCTCCTTCGACTGTTCATCTATTCACCCTCTATTCATCTATTCACCCCCTATCCTTCTCCTGTCATTATTTACCTGTGCAAATTTCAATTAAGAAAGCCGTCTTCATCCTTTTTGGATACTTTTAATTTTTTTCCTACAACTCAAGGCGTGACGTGCCTTCTAAACCCTCAACAACCTTCCTCATCTCAGCTGTTAGTTGTCCACTTTTCTATTCTCCACTGTCCCTCCAACTAATCTCTTTGGATGCTTTGCCATCATTCACTTAAAGTTGCAGTTAAAGGGGTCGTTTGCAACTTTTATGCGGCTGCATCCAGGGAGCTAACTTTCCAATGTTTTCTCAGCATTATAGCCCGCCCTCTTCTGGCTTTTAGCATGGAAACTATGCCCTGCGTAACACACACGGACACACATTAGCTTTGGGGTTGACAGCTAATGATCGTGGTTTGTCAGAGTTTAGCTACTAATGTTAGCTATCATTGATACACACACTTTTTCAGCAGGCGACCTATACATACACACACCCTGGATAAGTCGCCACCTCATTGCAGGGCCAACATAGATAGACAGATTTTACTTATTTATTGATGCCAATCAGCCTATCCCAGGTACATGTCTTTTGAGATGGAATATATATATATATATATATATTCAGAGTTGTCATGTACTGTTTTGTCATGTCCGAGCCAGTCAGTGTGTGTGACGTCACGAGAGCGGGGGAGATGTTTGACTCTCGAGGTTGGTAATAAACCGGAGCCATCCGAGGCATTGAGTTGAAATGTGTTGCCTGACTATTATTACATTAAGACACCTAAATAAGTATATAGGTGAAACAGAGGACATAACAATGGTGAAGAGTGATGCACAGAGCCTGCAAGCCAAGTGAGATAACGCCAGCATACCGAAGTTTAATCTGAAGTGTAACAGAAAATTGCTGCATAGTTAGCATAGCATTAGCATGGAGAAGACGAGCCTGCCTGCGTTTGATTGCTACTCCGACCCGGCGACGTTGGGACCGCGGTGGACAAGATGGCTAATGTCACTTGAACTGTTTGCTGATGGAAAAGGTCTGATCATCACAGAAGACGCAGATGATTTCGTGAAACAGCGGCGGAGAGCACTTCTTTTGCATCATGCAGGACCGGACACACAGGACATCTTCTCGACGCTGGATAACACGGGAGGTGCAGCAGACTATGATGATGCTGTTGCTGCTTTGAACGGATACCTCGTGCCACAAGTAAACGTCACTTTCGCCCGCCAGACATTTCCCAAAATTACACAAAACCCAAGTGAGACTGTACAACAATTCTCCACACATTTAAGACGTGCTGCAAAGGACTGTAGTTTTGGTGCAAGTGCAGACGATCAGATTAGAAATGCTATTATTAGCAAATGCACATCGAGCTATGTTCGCTGTAAACTGCTGGAAGAAAGACATGGGTTGGTGCTCGCTCGCACACTTGAACTGCCGGCACAATGTGAGCGAATTGCGGGACAAATGGCGGAAATGTCTGGGAAAGGGGAGAGAGCAGAGGCGTTTGTGAACCGCGTCACACAGAAAGGAGGGAAATATCAGAAGAAAGGACAAGGAAAATTGGGCATGGACAGAGAGAAAACAGACAAAACTTGCTACCGGTGCGGACATGCTGACCACTTCGGGAGGGATCCTAAATGTCCCGCACGCGGTCAAACATGCCGCAAGTGTAACGGTAAAGACCATTTTGCCAAACAATGCACAACGAAAGTTGGAACAGGAAAAGAAAAAGTGCATAACATAGAGATAGAGCAACATGACTATGCTTTTATACTAAATGACACTAACCGGTCAGAGAGGCTTAACATGAATATGGGAGGAGTTAGCTTGAAGATGCTTATTGACTCGGGGGCTACATGTAATGTGATAGATGAAAAGACATGGGAGGGGTTAAAAGCAGAGAAAATAAAATGCCACTCTTATGTCCCAAAATCAGAGAGGAAACTGTTTTCTTACTCATCCAACCAACCTTTACCTATTAAAGGGGCGTTCACATGCCAATTAAAAATAGGAGAGCGCAGTGAACAAGCAGAGTTCGTAGTAATCAGAGGTGATGGGGAACCTCTACTGGGAAAAGAGTTAGCCATGAAACTAGGTATACTGAAAATAGGGGCCAACATATCAGCAGTCACAGACCTGAAACAATCACTTCAGCAACAGTACCCGGTTGTATTTCAGGGTGTAGGGAAGCTGAAAACAAAACAGATAAACCTACACATAGACCCAGCGGTGACACCAGTAGCACAGCCACTCAGGCGTATACCCTTTAACTTACGGGCGCCTGTGGCGGCTAAGATTAAAGAACTCTTAGACCTAGACATCATAGAACCGGTTGATGGACCAACACCATGGGTAAACCCAGTGGTCATCGTATCCAAGGCAAACTCCGAAATCAGACTTTCTAGATATGCGACAGGCAAACAAGAAATGAATGGATCAGTGGTGTTCAGCAAACTGGACTTAAAGTGGGGCTACCACCAACTCGAAATGACCCCAGAATCACGTGGTATTACCACATTCGCCATCCACCATGGAGTCTACAGATACAAAAGACTTATCTTCGGCGTGTATTCAGCCAGCGAACAGTACCAGCATGAAATCGCTGCTGCTCTTGCTGGTATAGAAGGGGTGGAGAACATCTCAGATGATGTCATAGTTCACGCGAAGGATGAGGAAACACACAACGAGCGACTACATGCAGTCTTGAGAAGACTGGAGGAATGTGGACTGACGCTGAATTCTGACAAGTGTCAGTTCAACATGGATCGGCTGTTCTTCATGGGAATCCTGCTGTCTGAAAAGGGAATCGGTCCAACAGAGGAGAGAGTGAGGCAAGAGAGCCGGAAAATGCATCGGAAATGAGAAGCTTCCTCGGATTTGTGAGTTACAGCAGCAGATTTATTCCACAGTTCGCAACATTGTCAGAGCCACTGCGACGTCTGACAAGACAATTTTGAATTTGGTCCGAACAGAAAAAAGCATTTGAGGCGCTGAAAGAGGGCTTAGCCAAAGCAGGGACACTAGCCTACTTTAACAAAAATGCACCAACCAAGATTATCGCAGACACTAGTCCAGTGGGACTAGGAGCAGTGTTAATACAGAGCCAGAAGGGAGAGAATGTTCCCATATGTTACGTCAGTCGTGGTCTAACTGACTGTGAACGTAGGTACTCTCAGACAGAAAAAGAGGCCTTGGCTCTTGTATGGGCCTGTGAGAGGTTACACCCATACGTATATGGTAGACAGTTTGATTTGGTTACAGACCATAAGCCTTTAGAATCTACCTACAGTCCACGTTCAAAACCATGTGCTCGTATAGAGCGATGGGTTCTAAGGCTACAGCCTTATGATGTTAAAGTAATACATATCTGCGGCAAAAATAACATAGCAGACCTGTTATCACGTCTACTAGGAAACAGCGTACTGAAACAGAAACATGCACACGGATCCGATGAATACGTGAGATTTGTGGCAGTGAGCGCGACACCCAGCGCACTGACAACCCGTGAGGTTGAGGAAGCATCAGCCCACGATGAAGAGCTGAGTGAGGTGCGTAAAGCCATCGCTAGTGAACACTTTGAAAAGTGCACAGCATATGCTGTTGTAGCTAGTGAGTTATGTGTGATAGGACAACTGGTTCTACGCGGGGCGCGCATTGTGCTGCCACAAGCACTGCGGGCACGCGCTCTCTCACTAGCTCATGAAAGACACTTGGGAGTCGTCGGTACCAAACAGCACCTCAGGAGCAAAGTCTGGTGGCCAGCTATGGACAAAGCAGCTGAGAGACATTGTAAATCATGCCACGGTTGCCAAGTTGTTGCTCGCCCAGATGCAGCGGAACCTTTGAGACCAACACAGTTACCGGAGGGGCCTTGGCAAGATGTTGCCATCAACCTACTCGGACCCGTGCTGACAGCTGACTCAATTCTAGTTGTAGTTGATTACTACAGCCGTTATTATGAATATGACGTGTTAAAATCCACAACTACATCAAATGTGATAGACAATCTAGAGACAATTTTCGTTCAACATGGACTTCCCATCACACTGAGGTCAGACCATGGTCCTCAGTTTAAATCAGAGGAGTTCAGTGAGTACTGTGATACCAACGATATTAAGCACGTGAAAACGACGCCACGATGGGCGCGAGCAAACGGCAAGGTGGAGTGTCAAAATGCTTCGCTGATGAACAGCATTCGCATCACTGTTTCAGATGGACTTGATTGGAAGCGAGAACTCAGAAAATGTGTCACAGTATACCGGAGTATCGATCACACAACCACGGGGAAGAGCCCCGCTGAGTTGATTTTCAACCGAAAAATGAGGGGGATGTTGCCAAGCATCACGGCAGCAGCACACGCTGATCTGAAAGTAAGAGACAGAGACGCAGAACAAAAAGGACAATCCAAGATCTATGCAGATGAACGCCGTGGAGCCAGATATTCAGATGTCAATGTTGGAGACACTGTCCTGGTGAGACAAGAAAAGACTGATAAACTCACCACACCTTTCCACACAACGCCACATAAGGTGGTGAGCAAATCAGGAAACCAAGTAGTTGTTGAGTCTCCAACAGGAGCCAGATACACAAGGAATACAACATTTGTGAAATGATACACCAACGCTCATGAGACACTCACCAGAATGCATGCATCCCAGGACGCTGAGGACTGCACAATGAACAGAGAGACACAACCTGCTCAACGTGCAGAGCAGAGTATCACCAGCAATGACACCCGACAGACACACAGAGGCATTCTAGAGAGATACATTTGCCACAGAAGTTGGCAGACTATGTGATGACATAGACTTTTAACTTTATTAAGTATAGTGACAATATTGTGTGATGTTGTAATGTGAAATGAACAAGTTCAAGAGTGAAAATGTGTGTTAATAGTGAATTGATGCATGGTTGAGAATACTGAGAAAACATACAGAATATTTTAGTATGCATTTAATAAGAAATGCTTTGAATACTGCCTGTTTATATTTGATATTTGAAAATAACCTGACGTTTATTTCTCAGGAAAGGAGGGAAGTCATGTACTGTTTTGCCATGTCCGAGCCACCGTAGCCGGTGTTCAGTGTGTGACGTCACGAGAGCGAGGGAGATGTTTGACTCTCGAGGTTGGTAATAAACCGGAGTCCTCCGAGGCATTGAGTTGAAACGTGTTGCCTGACTATTATTAAATGAAAACACCTAAATAAGTATATAGGTGAAACAGAGGACATAACAATAACATTTGTTTTTTGTTAACATGTTAAAAGTCCTTAATAAAAATACAAGAATGTTTAACAAATATAGATTCCTTTCCTTCATGAAGACAAGAATAAAAGTGTGTGTATTACCTGATTCCTGTGACTTGCATTGATTATAATCAGACAGAAGTCACACAATTGCTGATAAGTTCCAGAGCTTCGAATTTTTATTGTGGAGGAAAACAAATGTCCTCCTTTCTGTCCAATATCAAATGAAAGCTGTTTGTTTTTGTCATCTTATTGTCCAGTTTCCATACTTGTTTTTAGACACTTTCCAATAAATACATTGACGGAAAAACTCCCTAACTTGCTAGCTTGTGTGCGCTAGCTTTCTGAGACTCTTATTTTCTTAGCGCAGGCAGGATAGAGCAGCACTTTTATTGTGAAGACGGGAACTGTACGGTCGGTCTTTAGACTTTTGACAGCAGGTACGGCGCGAGAGTCTTTTGAAATTAAAAGTGTTTCTTGCGTTGCTGCGGGTCGTTTTTTTCTTCATATTGAGCTCGCAGCAGCGAGCGTCATGTCACAAGATCATAGTCAAGACTGATTGTGGCTAATTTTTAAGTTTATTTTTTTCTTTTTTCTAATGCCAGTAGCCCGCGATCGACCTAATGGGCATCCCTGGTCTATCATAACAACAACATGACTGTGAATTGATTGACTGCTTTCCTTTGACTGCTTTTCAAACTGTTTGGAAGTGTGTACGAGACAGCAGTGAGTAACAAATAAAACTAAACAATATATAATTAGTAATTGTGAGAAATAGGCAATTAAAATAATATTTTATTTCAAACCACTAATAGTAGTAGTGCGCTAATATTTTTTGGTTTGAAAAATGTACTGTAACCTTGAGCAAGTTGCATGCAGCCCCTTTCATGATGAATGACACAACCCTCTTTAGGGCTCAATCTTAGGTAACACTGTGATTGCAATGGACTGTCCACTGGACTTTCTACCCTACTTTTTATTCATGGGTTACAGGTCTTCTGCGACTATGGCTTTGTCACTCAGATTTTGAAGGGGTTTCATTTCATTTTGTAATTGAGTTTCACACCTCAGTTGTGTCTTTGTTCAAAACAGAGCTTTACTGTGTTCTCTTGACAGACCAAATGATCCTACCCAGACATGTCATCTTTACCTTAATACACTGATATCTTTCCAACAACCTTCCCAATAGGTTGCAGTGTTGAAAACAATACCATTGAATGTTCAGTCAGTGCTTTGGTCATCTAGGACTGCAGAATATACAGGCAAATGGCGGTTTAAACACCGTTATCTTACTGTTCATTTGTAGCGGTATAATCCCCATTTGAATATGCTGTATCCTAGCATCCTATAGCATTAAAGTGAACTGAAGTGTTCAAATTCTCTCCCATCTGGGGGATTATTTTGCTGGTTTTAAGGCTTCACTGTTCCGCTTTTTGTGCAAGAAGGCGAGTTATCGTTTCTATTAATGCGCTGTTAAATGCAGTCGCCTCTTTAAGCACTATTCTCTTGAGAATAACACAACAGTCAGAGAGACATCAACTTCCAGCTTCTCAAGTGTGAGGTAATCCAAGCAGAATAGATGACAGTGCCAGAGGTTCCACTGAAACTCACACTATCAGAGGCACAGGAGCCCCCCTTTGAGCAAGCGATCGAACAAGTCTAATCTGCAGGATGTAAATGAGCAGAGCAAATGTCCTAAGAGACAAAACTAAGAGACTTATTTCAAGTTTATGCATCAGTGTCTTTCAACGCACCCCTCAGTATGGAGATTAATGCTGTTGTCATTCATATCGAGTCGTAATAGTCTAATTTTATGTTGGTCACAACTCACATCCATGCCTCTTTATTGGCCTGTATTGGTCTGTCTATACCAATTATTGCAAATTTGTCAGGACTCATTTACACACATAATACTAATAGATCAGGGGTGTCACACTCATTTTAGCTCAGGGGCCGCATTGAGGAAAATCTATTCCCACGTGGGCCGGACGGGTAAAATCATGGCATAATAACTTAAAAATACAACTACGTCAACTTCATATTTTTTTCTTTGTTTTAGTTTGGGCTAAAATAGAACAGGCACATTCCGAAAATGTACATATTACAAATAATCCTCTAGACAAAACACTTCAAGTTAGTTGAAAATTCTGGGGGAAAGTTTGTGCAGTTTCAAAAACACCATGAAGAACACATAACAGACCTAATCTCATTGTGTTTACAAACCATTAAACTTTAAATCTCAGCCCATCTAGGATTAAACAAACAACAAAATAAAGCATAAATGAAAACTATTCTATGTATCAACTACCTCATTTGTCATTTGTACTTATTAATCCTGTGCTAACTCAACAAACCATACAAACTAAAGTTGGTACCATTATAGTTTATTGAGTTACTATCCTGCCTTCTTGGCACCACTGTGTATTGATTAAAAAAAATGTGAGTGAACAATTTCATCCATCCATCCGTCCATTTTCCTCCGCTTATCCGAGGTCGGGTGGCGGGGGCAGCAGCCTAAGCAGAGAAGCCCAGACTTCCCTCTCCCCAGCCACTTTGTCCAGCTCCTCCCTGGGGATCCCGAGGCGTTCCCAGGCCAGCCGGGAGACATAGTCTTCCCAACGTGGTGAGGCGTTCGGGTGGCATCCTGACCAGATGCCCGAACCACCTCATCTGGCTCCTCTAGATGTGGAGGAGCAGCAGCTTTACTTTGAGCTCCTTCCGGATGGCAGAACTTCTCACCCTATCTTTAAGAGAGAGCCCCGCCACTTCGGCCGCTTGTACCCGTGATCTTGTCCTTTCGGTCATAACCCAAAGCTCATGACCATAAGTGAGGATGGGAACGTAGATCGACCATTAAATTGAGAGCTGCATTGATGTCTTGGCAGATTTAGATTTTTGTAGTCATATAAAATTTGTAGGGCAGCACGGTGGAAAAGGGGTTAGTGCGTCTGCCTCACCATACGAAGGTCCTGGGTTCGATCCTGCACTCAGGATCTTTCTGTGTGGAGTTTGCATGTTCTCCCCGTGACTGCGTGGGTTCCCTCCGGGTACTTCCTCCCACTTCCAAAGACATGCACCTGGGGATAGGTTGATTGGCAACACTAAATTGGCCCTAGTGTGTGAATGTGAGTGTGAATGTTGTCTGTCTATCTGTGTTGGCCCTGCGATGAGGTGGCGACTTGTCCAGGGTGTACCACGCCTTTCGCCCGATTGTAGCTGAGATAGGCTCCAGCACCCCCCGCGACCCCAAAAGGGATAAGCAGTAGAAAATGAATGGATGGATAAAATGTGTATTCCTGTTCTAAGAGCACTTGCATTCAGATAAGAGGAGCTACATTTCCGTGCTTAGATACCAGTTTCAAACAATAATAAAACAAAATATGGATTGTTATGATCATGGTTTGATTGTCAATGATAGGTCATGTAAAATGTGATATTTTTACCTGTTCATTACATGTTGCACAAGTTAATGGTATTCATATGTCTGCATTACAATGCTTTAACCTTCTCTATTTATTAATGAGATGTAATATTCAGTCTGCTAAACATTCTGTATCCGCTGACTATCAATCAGAACAAGTAATACAATAATTTACACTTGAATTCATTCTGCTATAAAAAGTTTTTTTAAATATAAATATAAGTTAAAGTACCAATGATTGTCACACACACACACTAGGTGTGGTGAAATTATTCTCTGCATTTGACCCATCACCCTTTATCACCCCCTGGAAGGTGAGGAGAGCAGTGGGCAGCAATGACATTACAAAAAATTGACAAAGCATGATCCTAATGTAAGCTGATTTTTCATTGTTTTGGAAGTTAGACCGGATGCGACGCGTAACACTATTATTGTCAAACTGGAAGTGTGTTATTGATATGAAAAGGTGTCTTGAAGTGTTTTGATAAAAGTGACTCAAGGCTTTCTTTCTACCGTCTTTTATTCTGCTGAGCATTTATTCCATCTTAATAAAGCAGTTCGAGTAACAATCTCCATTTTATGTTATTAATACACTCAACTGTAATGTAAACACCGACGTGAAGCTCCTCCTTTCTCCTAGCATCAAAGGCGTTCGCTCCAATGATATCATCTTACAGCGATTGAAGATACATTTGTCTTGTTTTGTCAGGAGAACAACTTGCCATGGCTTTGGACCTGAGATTTCCATAATGTCCCCCCTTTTGCATTTCTGCTCACTATTTTTAAGCTTGTGGCTCAACAGTAACTCGACGCCATCAGATTTGCCCACGCTACGTAATGGACCGAGGGTCAAAAAGGTGTCAGGACGCATGCTAAAAAAAATTGCCGGTAAAGGAACTTATAGTTAACATGTTATTGCTTTAACTTTGATAGCCTGTGTATTCTATCCATCCGTTTTCTACCACTTGGCCCTCTCGGGGTCCTGGTATTTAATCCACCTAATTGTTACATCAATATAATGAACATTAGTCAAGCTCTGAAATAATATATGTGAGAAATATTTTATATTATGTCCTTATTAGGTGACAAAAAGGAACAATTACAAACCATATTATACTCAGTAATATGCAACTATATATATATATATATATATATATATATATATATATATATATATATATATATATATATATATATATATATATGTATATATATATATATATACATATATATATATATATATATATATATATATATATATATATATATATATATATATATATATATATATATATATATATATATATATATGTATGTCAAAGTTAACGCGGTGATAACGCGTCAACTATAAATTCCATTTTTGTCACACTATTAACGCCGTGGTCTGAGGAAGTCTAATGGCGACCACTGCGTCCAGTCACTGTTGAGCCACAACAGTGTGGCAGGAAAAATAGCGATCAGATATGCTCAAAGAAAAGGTAACAATATGGAAACATGATATCCAAAGCCACGACAAGTCGTTCTCCAGTCAATACAAAATCATTTTTTCTTCAATCGCCGTGAGACGACGTCACTGGAGCGGATTCAGGCTGGCGTGAATTGCCGCTTGCAGGAAAGAGGAGCTTCACGTCCGAGTTTACATGCCAGTTGAGTGCATTAATAACATAACATGTAGATTGTTACTGTAACTGCTTTAGTAAGATGGGGTAAAAGCTCAACAGAAAGGAAAGACAGAGGCAGGAAATACAAACCCCGTTTCCATATGAGTTGGGAAATTGTGTTAGATGTAAATATAAACGGAATACAATGATTTGCAAATAATTTTCAACCCATATTCAATTGAATGCACTACAAAGACAACATATTTGATGTTCAAACTCATAAACAAAATTTACTCTAGAATTTGATGCCAGCAACACGTGACAAAGAAGTTGGGAAAGGTGGCAATAGATACTGATAAAGTTGAGGAATGCTCATCAAACACTTATTTGGAACATCCCACAGGTGAACAGGCAAATTGGGAACAGGTGGGTGCCATGATTGGGTATAAAAGTAGATTCCTTGAAATGCTCAGTCATTCACAAACAAAGATGGGGCGAGGGTCACCACTTTGTCAACAAATGCGTGAGCAAATTGTTGAACAGTTTAAGAAAAACCTTTCTCAACCAGCTATTGCAAGGAATTTAGGGATTTCACCATCTACGGTCCGTAATATCATCAAAGGGTTCAGAGAATCTGGAGAAATCACTG
Source organism: Entelurus aequoreus (assembly GCF_033978785.1). Taxonomy (NCBI): domain Eukaryota; kingdom Metazoa; phylum Chordata; class Actinopteri; order Syngnathiformes; family Syngnathidae; genus Entelurus; species Entelurus aequoreus. Next base: position 47,571,952 of record NC_084737.1, read on the forward strand.
CACGTAAGCAGCTAAGCCCGTGACCTTCGATCCCTCAGGCTGTACTGCATCAACAAGTGACATCAGTGTGTAAAAGATATCACCACATGGGCTCTGGAACACTTCAGAAACCCACTGTCAGTAACTACAGTTGGTCGCTACATCTGTAAGTGCAAGTTAAAACTCTCCTATGCAAGGCTAAAACCGTTTATCAACTACACCCAGAAACGCCGTCGGCTTCGCTGGGCCTGAGCTCATCTAAGATGGACTGATACAAAGTGGAAAAGTGTTCTGTGGTCTGACGAGTCCACATTTCAAATTGTTTTTGGAAACTGTGGACGTCGTGTCCTCCGGACCAAGGAGGAAAAGAACCATCCGGATTGTTATAAGCGCAAAGTTGAAAAGCCAGCATCTGTGATGGTATGGGGGTGTATTAGTGCCCAAGACATGGGTAACTTACACATCTGTGAAGGCGCCATTAATGCTGAAAGGTACATACAGGTTTTGGAGCAACATATGTTGCCATCCAAGCAACGTTACCATGGACGCCCCTGCTTATTTCAGCAAGACAATGCCAAGCCACGTGTTACATCAACGTGGCTTCATAGTAAAAGAGTGCGGGTACTAGACTGGCCTGCCTGTAGTCCAGACCTGTCTCACATTGAAAATGTATGGCGCATTATGAAGCCTAAAATACCACAACGGAGACCCCCGGACTGTTGAACAACTTAAGCTGTACATCAAGCAAGAATGGGAAAGAATTCCACCTGAGAAGCTTAAAAAATGTGTCTCTTCAGTTCCCAAACGTTTACTGAGTGTTGTTAAAAGGAAATGCCATGTAACACAGTGGTGAACATGCCCTTTCCCAACTACTTTGGCACGTGTTGCAGCCATGAAATTCTAAGTTAATTATTATTTGCAAAAAAAATAAATAAAGTTTGTGAGTTTGAGCATCAACTATCTTGTCTTTGTAGTGCATTCAATTGAATATGGGTTGAAAATGATTTGCAAATCATTGTATTCTGTTTATATTTACATCTAACACAATTTCCCAACTCATATGGAAACGGGGTTTGTATTTACAATTATTTAGTCTTGTCGTCAAAACACCTTCTCAAACCAATCACAGTTCCAACTTCACAGTAAAAGCGCTACGCGTCACATCCGCTAGAGCAGTGTTTTTCAACCACTGTGCCGCGGCACACTAGTGTGCCGTGAGATACAGTCTGGTGTGCCGTGGGAGATTATCTCATTTCACCTATTTGGGGTATAACATTTTTTGCAAACCAGTAATTATAGTCTGCAAATGATGTGTTGTTGTTGAGTGTCGGCAGAGTAACAGTGTAATACTCTTCCATATCAGTAGGTGTCAGCAGGTAGCTAATTCTGATCACAATTTTTCAGATGACAGTGGGAGGCAGTGTGCAGGTAAAAAGGTGGCAAATGCTTAATTTAAAAAAACACTTTAAGACTAATGTCTTGAAAAAATATATCACTCTTGAATCAACACAGTAGTTAATACTATGATCAATGTTAATTCAAATACTAAATGTGGGTTATAAATAATAATGGAAGTACAATTGTTTGTATATAGTATATAAATTGGTACAAAGGTTTAACATGTCTACAAAGATATTTCACATGCCTTTACTGTGTATATAATTGAATTGTGTTTATGTTATGTATAATGTGTATTTATAATATGTTGTACAAAGGACATTTGATAATTTTCGGAAGTTTATTTTGTTCTTGACATTGTTTATAGGGTTAGGCGCAATAAGTGTTCAACTTCAACCTAAACCCTTTCGGTCTGCAACATTTTCATTTTCAATTTATGAATGTACAACTGTTTGTTTATTTTGTTGACGATTGACCGAAGAATAATAAACTTGAAAAATAAACTAAAGGTGAGTGCCCCTAAATAAAAGGCATTTAAGCTTAGGGAAGGCTATGCAGAACGAAACTACAACTGAACTGGCGACAAAGTGAAGAAAAACAGAATGCTGGACGACAGCAAAGACTTACAGCGTGTGGAGTAGACGGCGTCCACAAAGTACATCCGAACATGACAATCAACAATGTCCCCACAAAGAAGGATACAAACAACTGCAATATTCTTGATTGCTAAAACAAAGCAGGCGCGGGGAATATCGCTTAAAGGAAGACATGAAACTGCTACAGGAAAATACCAACAAAACAGGAAAAGCCACCAAAATAGGAGCGCAAGACAAGAACTAAAACACTACACATAAGAAAACAGCAAAAAAGTCCAAATAAGTCAGGGTGTGATGTGACAGGTGGTGACAGTACACCTACTTTGAGACAAGAGCTATAGTGTTGCATGCTTAGTTATGCTTTAAAATCATATCCGACGACTTTTTATTGTCAATATTGAGTTTCATATTTTAATGATTTCTGCTGGTGGTGTGCCTTTGGATTTTTTCAATGAAAAAAATGTGCCTCGGCTCAAAAAAGGTTGAAAAACACTGCGCTAGAGTAACAAAATTAAAAATGTATTTAATTACAATCATGCTTTGATTGTCAAAGATGTTTTGATGTAATCTGTTGTTTTTCTACCTATATAAATGTTAGTACATCAGTTTAGGAATATACTGTAGAGGAGGACATTTTGTGGCAGGTTTTTAGAAAATAACATGCTCTAATTGATTGTCCTCAATCACAGAATGTTTTATCAGGCTGAATATGACAAATTATTGATAAATAGAGAAGATTAAGACATTGTCATTGTTATGTACGGCAGAGGGAAGGAGACGACACCACGGCAGAACTGCGGTTTACCAGGTTTATTGAAACCTTTGATGAGTGAAGACGATGTGTAGAATTAACCATGTAAATGTTACCAGGGTTGTTGTAAGTGCGTGTTGGATGAATCCCTTCGTCAGTCCAGAGGGGCTAGACAAAGAGGTAGTCCGTGGGAAAGCAAGCGGTCGAGGGCAGGAGAGAAGCAACGATGTCTGTGTCCAAGCAGGGGTCGAGGATTGGGGGAGGTAGTCCAAAGTCCAGAGAGGAGTCGAGGCACACAGCTCGATCACAGGGAAGAGGAATGACACTGCGGAAGACACAAGGGACATTAACTAGGGACACAAGGAAGGAGCACAGAGAAGGCGAGCAAGGTACGAGAGAGGGATGTCAGACGTGATGCTTACTGTGACGATAGAGGCTACGTTCTGGCAAAGGTTCCATGGGTCCACTGGTCTTTATGCCGCTCCCTCTCATTACTCCCAGGTTCGCGGATTATCGATTGCCTGCAGCCTTGTCGCTGCGTGGGCGTGATGCGCCCAGCGCGAGCAGGTCTGGGCGCGCTGCCAGCGGAGGTGCTGGCAGACCCAGCTGCCGGAGAAAAGCGGGTTTGAGCCTGCGCCGTGACAGTCATGCATCAAAATAAGTATGATAAACTTGTACAACATGTGATGTACAGAATATCAGAAGCATTTATTCAGATAGATTTTATATATATATATATATTTACTGTATGTATATATATTTACTGTATATATTTACTGTATACATTTACTGTATATATATATATATATATATATATATATATATATATATATATATATATATATATATATATATATATATATATATATATATATATATATATATATATATATATATATTTTTGACAATCAAAGCATGATCATAACAATTCACATTTTGTGTAACTAATGCGTGAAACTGGTATCGAAACATGGAAGTGTACCTCCTCCTCCTCCGAATGCAAGTGCTCCGACAGCAGGAATACAAATTCAAAAATACAAAATACAACATCTGGCAAGACACCAACTCATTGCAGGTAATTTTTTTAATACTCATTAAAATTATTTTATGTCCGTTTTGTGTTGAGCTGTTTAAAAAAGCAAAATGTTAAAAAAAAATTCATTAAAGCAAACTAATTGTCCAGTCAACGTAATAAAAACTTGAAAATAATCTGTATGTGGTACAATTATGATTGACGAAAAATTATATCTATCTGTGATTATTTACGATTAATTTTGAGTTAACTATGAACAAACTGCGATTATCTCGATTATATATTTTAATCGTTTGACATCCATCTCTCTCTCTCTCTCTCTCTCTCTCTCTCTCTCTCTATATATATATATATATATATATATATATATATATATATATATATATATATATATATATATATGTATATATGTGTATATATATATATATATATATATATATATATATATATATATATATATATATATATATATATATATATATATATATATATATATATATACATATATATATTAGGGCTGTGAATCTTTGGGTCACGATTCGATTCAAAATCTTTTTTTTTTTAAATTCAACACGATTCTCGATTCAAAAACGATTTTTTCTCGATTCAAAAGGATTCTCTATTCATTCAATACATAGGATTTCAGCAGGATCTACCCCAGTCTGCTGACATGCAAGCAGATTAGTAGATGTTTGTAAAAAGCTTTTATAATTGTAAAGGACAATGTTTTATCAACTGATTGCAATAATGTAAATTTGTTTTAACTATTAAATGAACCAAAAATATGACTTATTTTATCTTTGTGAAAATATTGGACACGGTGTGTTGTCAAGCTTATGAGATGCGATGCAAGTGTAAGCCACTGTGACACTATTGTTCATTTTAATTTATTTTTATAAATGTCTAATGATAATGTCAATGAGGGATTTTTAATCACTGCTATGTTGAAATTATAACTAATATTGATACTTTTGTTGATAATATTAATTTTTGTTTCACTACTTTTGGTTTGTTCTGTGTCGTGTTTGTGTCTCCTCACAATTGCTCTGTTTATTGCAGTTCTGAGTGTTGCTGGGTTGGGTTTGGTTTTGGAATTTGATTGCATTGTTATGGTATTGCTGTGTATTGTTTTGTTGGATTAAATAATTAAAAAAAAAAATACTTTTTTTGGGAAATAATTAAAAAAAATAAAATAAAAAGATTTTAAAAAAATGAGAATCGATTCTGAATCGCACAACGTGAGAATCGCGACTCGAATTCAAATCGATTTTTTCCCACACCTCTAATATATATATATATATATATATATATATATATATATATATATATATATATATATATATATACATATATATATATATATACATATGTATATATGTGTCATGATCTGGCAACGGTTTTGTTTAGTTTTGTTCTATTAGTTCCACTACCTCAGTTCTGTTTTCAGCACCCCTGGGTTTGTGTTTTAGTTGCCATGGGTGCTGATTAGTTTCACCTGCCTCTGATTAGTGTTTGGCACGCTCACCTGCTGCCGGGCACTAATCAGAGAGCTACTTATTCACGTTGTTCGCCACACACTGCCTGGCTTCCTTGTTTGCTGCATGCAACAGTTACGTTGGCTTATTTCTTGTTTCCTGGCTGAATATTCTTGTGCTAAGTTTTTGTCTTAGCTCCCCGTGCGATCGGTACGCGTCTATTTTGTTTGTTTCCTGTATTTTTGTATTTTGTATGATTTATGACAAATAAATCATATCCTTACCTGCACGCTTCGTCCAGAGTTTTCCGTCTGCATCCTGGGAGAACGACCACGCAGTAAAATGCGACCCCGACGTGACAATATGTAGATATGACCAGAGCGCTGTATCACTATGCCAAAAAAGTAGTTTGTTGGTGTTAGCTACAACAATAACAATGTTGCTAAAGCTGAGCTATTTTGCAGGTCACGACATGTAAATAGAGCTTTGGTGGTTTTTGGATGTTCTTTCAGAAGGCTTTATAGGCAGAATAGATGGTTCCACGTTACATGTCTTGTTAGCCACCTTGTGCTAGCAGTTTTTCACCATTTAGAATACACAGCAAAAGGAAAGACGCCTGTTCTTGTCTCACATGAGGATTGTGTATGATGAGCAACATTTTATAAAAAAGTGCAGTTTTCCTTTTATGTCAGACAGTCTTTTCTTCTCCTGACCTCTTTCAAGCCTTATCTGTTTATCCATATACAAAAGCAGTGGTCATCCACATTATTCAAGACTGCCATATTCAAAGCTGAACACATAATAAATGACTTATCGTAACGGGGTTACATTCCCTTGCAGATAACTCTCCTCCAATATTTCTTATTTATGTCATTATCTGCTTGAAATGCCAGACTAGTAACATTATTTACATTTTCTGACATCAGCTACACCCACATTTATCGCATACTTGACCTGTGCATCTGTATGTTTTATTCATCTCGACTGTCACATGAATGTTTTATAAATGTGTCTCTCTGTATAGCCTTTCATTTCAACTGATCTATGGGTATACAAATAAAATCCCACACATTCCTGTAAGTGTTCTAATACTGTAAGCTCAATGCCTTTTAAGTAGCAAATTAATTGGAGGATCCCTGTGCATATTGCTCCGGGTAAAGAAAGATTTAATTAGATGATCTAAATGGCTAATACATATGAAATATTCATGACTTAACACAAATCTTCCATTGATATCCCATGGCACTATTCTGTTCCGCAACAAATTGATAAAGAAAATATCAAACTTGTACATATGATTGCCCCAAGCTATTTTACAAGATGATTTTACCAAAAGTGTGTTGGTCTGTGGAATCTACTTGGATGAAATAAGGCACAAAAAATAGTTTCCGTTTTTAATCCCCCGCGACTCCCAATGGGACCAGCGGTAGAAAATGGATGGATGGATGGATTACTACCTTATTAAGTACTGTACCTCCACTATCAATGTGCCCGTGTCTTTTAACGATTTGAGCATATCTGGTTTTCACAAACAGATGAGGTGACAACCTGATTAATTTAAAATCAACTTAACATGTGGCGGGGGACAGCGTGGCCTGGGTGGTAGAGCGGCCATGCCAGAAACTTGAGGGTTCCTGGTTCGATCCCAGCTTCCGCCAACTTCGAAATAAACTGAAACTGAACTGAACTGAACTTAGTCACGTCTGTTGGGTTCTTGAGCAAGACACTTCACCCTTGCTCCTGATGTTAGCGCCTCGCAAAGCAGCTTTCGCTATCAGTGTGTGTGTGGGTGTGTTTGTGTGAATGGGTGATAATGTCAAAGGCTTTTTCTATCTTGAAGGTAAAAAAGCGCTATACAAGTATAATACATCTTCATGCTATGAGATATGTTATTATTTCAAATACACAACTTTTTCAATTTTAGCAGACAAAATAGGTATATTTGCAGAAAGTATTGGATCGGCATCACTGATACCAGCCTAAAATGGTACTCGGTATCGGTTCGGAAAGAAAATATGTGGTATCGCACATCACTACCACCCATGGCATTTGTTTACATTCAGGAGCGCTAGCTAGCTGTAAGCTATTGTATCTCCTACAGTGTGTAGTAAATCATGTTTAGCAATTATTTTCCTGCAGGGATGATATTTGTAAGAAACAGATTATTTGTTGCCATGGAGGCAAGAATTAATGATTTAGAAGTAGCTAAAACACTGCTGACTGCAGAAGGACATTAGCCGTGAGCTAGCTAGCTATGTATTAAAGCACTTCTTGCAGAGCTGCGCTTCAGTGTTTACATATTCACCTTTATTGTTAGTTTTTTAACCAAAATGCGTCCATTTTTCCCTTTCTGTCTCCACTCTATGTCTGCTTGTAAGTACTTTGTACGTGTGCGTTGCCTGACATGTGCCTCTTATCTTTTTACCAGCGATGTCACGACGTGAGGACGGCATGCCGTCATATCAGTAAAAAAAAAAAAAAGTACCAGTATTTTTCAGGGGCAGTATACAGTAGTACCATTTTTGATTCATTAGTACCACGGCACTTTATAAGTACCAGTATACCATACAACCCTTGTCAGAACTCCTACTGTAAGATGTATGGAATGGCCTCAATCTCGTTACCCTGCGTAATATCAATAAAGCTGATTCTGATTCTGAAGATGTCCAAAATGACTTACGGGGAGTAAAATAGTTTTCACCCAAGGCACGGGCACAAAGAATGTCATTTTCACAAGGTAATGAGTTTGGTTTTTCAATTAATTCAGATAGAATAGAGCAAACTGATGCACATTGTATAAAGGGATTATGGAAAGATCAAGCACTTGAGCATTTAATGTGTCCCAGAAGTATGTCCATTCAAAATTGTGTCAATGGTAATTTAAAGATTTTACGATGATAGTGTGTTCAGAAATGAGAATTTGTGAATACAAGTTTTAATTCCCTATAAGGGTTTTGATGTCTAACTCTATTCATGTCAGTTTCCCACTCCTCCAACGTGAATAGTATTCTCAAGATCACAGATTTTTATTTTCCAGTTTTATTTTTCTTCTCTGATGTGTTTGTCATTGTTGAAGAGACCACAAGAGGCGAAGATGTGAAAAGATTATATCAAGAGATTATCAGAAACACACACTTGAGGTGGAAAGAGTATTGAAATACTGTACTCGAGTAAAAGTACTACTTCTTCAATGAAAATGTTAGTCGAGCACAAGTAAGATTACTGGTCAAAAACTGCACTAAAATTAACTTGATATCAAATAAAAAGAGGCAGTTTACAGCAGAGATGTGGCTGAGAAACTGATTTCCAACTTGGAGACCGGGCTCTTTATTGTCAGATTTGTAAAATAGCCACAGGCTCTTTAAAGACATCACATGGACAAAGATAAGACCTTCTGGAGGAAAGTTCTGTGGTCAGATGAAACAAAAATTGAGCTGTTTGGCCACAATACCCAGCAATATGTTTGGAGGAGAACAGGTGAGGCCTTTAATCCCAGGAACACCATGACTACCGTCAAGCATGGTGGTGGTAGTATTATGCTTTGGGCCTGTTTTGCTGCCAATGGAACTGGTGCTTTACAGAGAGTAAATGGGACAATGAAAAAGGAGGATTACCTCCAAATTCTTCAGGACAACCTAAAACCATCAGCCCGGAGGTTGGGTCTTGGGCGCAGTTGGGTGTTCCAACAGGACAATGACCCCAAACACACGTCAGAAGTGGTAAAGGAATGGTTAAATCAGGCTAGAATTAAGGTTTTGGAAGGGCCTTCCCAAAGTCCTGACTTAAACGTATGGACAATGCTGAAGAAACAAGTCTATGTCAGAAAACAAAACAAATTTAGCTGAACTGCACCAATTTTGTCAAGAGGAGTGGTCAAAAATTCAACCAGAAGCTTGTGGATGGCTACCAAAAGTGCCTTGTTGCAGTGAAACTATGAGAAACCGGACCTTAAGTATTTGCGCCAGAAAAACAATCTCTTCTGCCTCAATGGTGTTCAGAAAAAGGTTTGTGTCGCTACAACAGTCACATTCTACACCACAGAGCATAGTGAGTTAAATACATCTAAAAAGTAATGACATGTCCCGCCATTAATATGTCAGCCTAATGAAGTGTATAAATTAACTCATATTATTTTCTACAAATGGTGAATGTTCATATTCATCTTGGAGAAAGCAAACCTTCAAGTTTGAGTACACAATGGTATTTCAGTTTGAGCACATAATAAGATAAGGCCCTTTAGTATGATATTCGCAGGTGAATTGGATCACTTCTCGTAGGAAGGAGACCCTAATTGGGACCGCGGACTGCAAAAGTGAAAACCATATCCTTGAGAGGAGACTACCTGTCTAGTACAAACACCAACCTTTAAGTTATTACTTTAAAGGAGTTGTTTCCCAGACATTTACACACGAACATATCATTTTATGGTCAGGTGGTGCTGTTTAGACTTCGCGCACACCCAGACAGACAAAGACGGAATATATAAACTAATGGTTTGGCTTCTCCAGGACAGGAATCCTCCATTTTTGACTAAGATTACTCCGGGTACTGCAGACCTGTTTAAATGAGGCTCGCTTGTAATAAAGCAACTTTTGGTTCAGCAAAGCGTCTCTGACGTCTCTTTTGATCCAACTACGCAGCCGCGTTGTCCTTCGGCACGGGAGGTGACGGCAAGACCAGAATTACACTTCACTAGGCGAAAGAATAACAAGGAAGACTACTTTATGTTCCAGCTAGCGCAGGTGCAGAAAAAGTGTTGATGTATTTCACACTGTACCTGTGCACGTTTGTGTATATGTGCTAATAATACAGGTGAATGTGTCATTGTTTAAATGGTGTCTGATCGAAGGTGTATACGTCAGATTGAAAATATATAGGATGTGAATATATTTCAAAGCTTGTAATACGAATTATTTGTGATACTACAGCAAAATGCCATATTTTGTAGTTTTTAAAGGTACTTATGATACAAGACCTGAAACAGAAAAATAAAGCTACCTGTGTTTGTCATTGTTGAAAAGACCACTACTCGACGTCGAACTGGCAGCCTCAATGTATTATTTTAACTGACCCCGTTTGGAACACATTTAGTGAATGAAATGTACTTTTGTTGTTATTTCCCCACAATAACCCAAATATGCTAACACGATTAGGGATGATGTTCATTAAGAAATTATCGATGTCGATGCCATTATCGAATCTTCTTAGGGAACCGATTCCTTATCGAATCTCTTATCGAATCCAGATAGGTTGTTGTGTGTGCACTGAGTTCCAAAAGCCATAGATGTTATATGACTGGGCCGGCACGCTATTTATATGGAGGAAAAGCGGACGTGACTGAGGACAGCATGCAGGTGAAGGTTTCAGGTGAGAGAGGACGCTAAAGGCACGCCCCCAGTGAGCATATAGTGCTGCTATGTGCGTTGTAAATAAAAAATTTGCCGACATACACATCACCAACATGTACGAGGTGCCGCTCACTTTCGACATCCAGAAGGGGACCAGCACGGTAGCGAATCTATACGCACAACGGGGCAAGAGAAGTCGGCTTTTACTGTTGTGCTAGCTTGCTATGCTGATGGACAACGAGACTGACTTTGAAAATGAGGAGAGGGAATCTGGCGTGTTTGATGAAGAACTTGCCCAGCTGTTCATTTCGGACACAGAAGATGAGGACTTTTAAGGATTTGTGGATGAGGATTGATCAAAAAATAATGTGAGTACATTGATAAATACTTCAATAAAGTACAACCGAACTCAGCTTTGCTCCTGCTGCCTTTTTAAAACAGCGTCCATGCATGCTAGCGTATGTTTTAAGCTAGCGTATGTTTAACCATGCCTGCGCCCCAAAATACGCTGCGCCTTATTTATGCGTTAAATACAGAAGTAGCACCCGTAACTGACACAGCGCCTTTCAATACGGTGCGCCCTATGGTCGCGAAAATACAGTATAGTGGCTTCGATAACGGGAACCGGTTCTCAAAAAGGGATTTGAATCCATGGAATTGTTTCTTTTCTTATCGAAGCATCGGGAGAACCGGTCTTCGAACATCATCCCTAAACACGATCGAGCTGTGAGAATATGTAGTGATTTTTTGTCCAGAACATATTGTACATAATTCTTTGACGTATTTCCTGCCACCTTATGTTGTATATTTTATTATAATTTATTATTATAATGTACCTAGACATTTTAATTATTTTACGTTGTCAATGTCTAATAAGTCGTACAGTTTGACTTTCTCTTTTACTGTTATCAAATAGCGTTATTTTAGTTTTACTGAGATTCAAGGATAGTCTCTTTTTGTCAAACCATCTCTTTAATTCACTTCATGTCGAGTTGTTGATTGTCATGCTGTGCAATGATTGTGGTCTAAAATATTTTTCTATATTTATTTAAAAGCTTTTTTGGAGATTGATGCTTTTTTGTTGATGCCTCTGATTACGGACTGGAATTGTTTGCTTTTTGTTTGGCGCTGCGCCGCTAGCAACTAGTGGTGCGGGGCCGTGCTAACTCCTAGCTGACCGCACTCTGAGCAGTTGACTGGTTGGTGCTGTTTTCGGCATGGCCCTCAAAAGAAGCCCTCTTATCAGAAGAGGTTGAGGAGATCAAGGACTATTTTACACAAAGTTGCCCAAATCGGATTTTTTCTAAATCAGATTTTTTCTAAATCAGATTTTTTCTAAATCAGATTTTTTTCCAGCTGACTGTTTACACTGCAGGTAAAATGTCATCTTTATCAGACTCCAGTATAAACGCACACAGGCTCCAATTATTACCGAGGGGGTCGCATGGCTATGCGCAGGTCGTTTCCCCAAGATACAAATGGACATCCGGAAGCAGTGAGGAGGTAAGAAAAATTATTTATTGTAATAAATAAATCAGGCAAGAATACAAAAACAGAAAAAGCGTGCCGACAGCACGGGAAGCTATGATAAAGCTAAAGGAAAAGCTTAGCACAGGAACAGGCGCAAGAAGTAAGGATAATCAACGTTGCGTGTAGCAAACAAAACAGGCAGAGTGTGTTGTCCTGAAGTCAATCGTAAATATTATTTCCATAATTACCTGATAATACTTTTGTATTAGTGACTGCAATGCTTTAATTTGGAGCCAAAGTTGTTTTTATTTATTATATGCTATAATCGGTAAACAGCAGTTCGATGATGTGACTTCCTCTAAATTACTTACTGTTGGTTGACTTCCGGTATTCGTTCGAAAGCAAGTCGTACATGTTGCGGTCTTCTGTAGTAATTTCTTTTGCCATCCTACCCAAAGCGGCGAAGAAGCAATGCCGTAAGTTATCTTTAACAAGTTAACATGTCAGACACGTTAACAAGTGAATAGTTCCGATATGTTGAATAGAATTGTCGAATTAGATACAATGTGTTCAAGTCATTCAGGCAGACGGGAGTCTCCCTCTGCTGGACATTTTGGGACATTACAGTTATATTTTGTATGTCATAGTAGACAATTATGTACAGAGGCAATAAGTGTGTTTGTGTCTTTGTTCTTTTCAGTTTTTCACCATCTTGTCGATGAAGAAATGTCAAAAGTAAATGGTCAAGCTTACAACGACGTTCTCTTCATTGACTCCGGTTTGGCTTGGTGTTTCTACACATCTCACGAGAACACTAAACAGAGTGTGGCGAGAGGCAGGACTAAATAGCTCTCTGATTAGAGACGGGGAGCAGGTGAGCGTCCCGACCACTAATCAGAGGCAGTTGAACATAATCAGCACTCATGACAACAAGGAACACAAAAACAGGGGTGCTGAAACAGAAACAAAGGAATACTAAGTTTAAACAAAACATGATCCAGGCTATGGATCATCACACCAATATTGCCGTGACGTCACTTGTATGCGCAGTTCGATAAAGTGAAAACAAAGGAAATTGACTGGAATACATAAATGAACAAGGAAGTTGCTACAACTACTACAAAATTAAATAAAAGTTGCCGTACCTTAACATTTTTTATTTTTTTTTACTTTTTACATTTTTTTTTCAATGAAATTGTCAGCATAATTTGATGTTTAATATGATGCGATGTTGGTTTTTTCTGTTTCTGTTTTATAAATACACTTGGATAGGTGTATCCTGCCTATTCCATTTGGACTATATGTATATTTAAAAAAAAAGGTCTTCTCTTTATCTGTTAAATGTCTGAATAAATAAAACTTGGACGGTATACGCTGACATTTTTTTACACTAAATTTGTATACACTGATTTTTACTTCAATGAAATTGTCAGCATAATTTGATGTAAAAAAATATTACGTTCACCAAATTCAAACGCAAAAATTTCAGTTACATAACTTCAGTGTCAAAAAAAGCTTTCATAATAAAGACACAAATTAATCTCCATGCACTTCACTCTTGCTCCTGATGGGTCGTGGTTAGCGCCTGGCATGGCAGCTTTCCATCAGTGTGTGAATGTGACGTACAATTTAAAGAGCTTTTGGTTACCAATCCAGTAAAGCACTATATAGATATAGACCATTTAATATTTAAAAAAAAAAATCAAATCACTTACGTAAACAACTTATACGATGTATGCAACATGTAAGTAAATACACCACAACATCAATTCCAGTCCTTCAACAATCGCAATTTTTTCAGAACCAAAATATATATTAATATATTACATAAAGCCAATTATTTATGCACTGTTGTTGAGTGATGCACCGAAAATTCGGCCGTTCAAAACATTTTTTCTCACCAAAACTGGATGTTGGGATGAAGTATCCGTTTCCGCTGGCTGGGTCTTTCCCCAAGCACACGTATGACGCAGCTCCTAAAATGTCGACGTTACATACATAGTCCCATTCAGGTTGCTTTGCGTTTGGACTGAGGTCACATTTCAATCAAATTAGGACTCCCTCCTGATGTAGCCTGAATCTCATGCGAAAAGATCAGATTTGAAGCACATTGGAGCGTTTAAGACTGGCAAAAAATATCGGATCTGTGTCACTTGAGGGTAGGAAAATCTGATTTGGTGTTCAGTGTAAATGGGGCCAAGAAGTCAGATTTGGTACATTTGCAAACGGCTAAAATGATGCACAAAGCAAACAATAACCTGTTACCCAATTATGTACAACATTTCTTCACAACAAAAGAGGATAAATATAACCTTACAGAAAAAAGTAATTTAAAACATTTGTATGCACATACAGCACTTAAAACCATACAAAATGTATATCAGTATGTGGATTTAAATTATGGAATGGATTAAGCAAAGTCAAACAAAACACTAATATGATCCAGTTTAGGAAACTGTTCAAACGCAAAGGGTTTGCAAAGTACAAGAAAGAATAATCTTGACAAACATCTTGAGCCTTATTGAAAATTATAGAATCTTATTAATCTCATCATGTGAATCATAACTTATTTAACTATGTATTTAAGAGAACGGTTGAATGTATTATTAATTGATTTAAGTTGTGTTACAAAATGACAACAGGAAGTGAACAAAATGTGTTAGAAATTGCTTTAAAATAGAAACGCTAGATAAGCTCTGCTTCTTCCATCTCCTTTTTTCGGACATGTTGTAATGAGAACATGAAAATATGTGATGTATCATATTGTAACTGTATGCATGTTCGAAATAGACCATAGCTGTAATGTATTTATGTCTTCTGTTATTATCTTTATTAGCTTCAGTGTGCCTCCCACCGCCGAACAAAATGCAGTCGTGTCGCAAAAGCCCAATGCAAAAATAAAGTATTGAAATGAACCTTTAACATTATTTTGTATGCATCTACAGAAATTCATGACCTTTAACAACACACAACACGTAGCTTCAGGTCTTCAACAGCACTTTTCATTTACGTCACTGCAGAGCACCGTGGGCCACTAACCCAGCACCAGGGTAGAGGTGCCCACTGTGAAGCTCTCAGGAAATAAAACACATACACACATTCACATGCATGTCCCTCCCACTGTGAGAAATCTGAAGCAAAAAACATCAAAGGCTTTTCACTTCAGGTTGAACAGCGAAGGCTGCACTTCTGCACTTTAACAGGCTAGGGTTCAAAATACTCACATATAGCCTACTTTCAATAGCAAAATATTTTTACTGACAGTACGTATGCAAAAAATCTAAATCAAATCAATTATGGTTATCACAAAGTGACGTTATTTTTGCACAATTTAATTTGAATGTAATACTGTTTACAAACTGTATTATACGTTTTTCATACAAAAATCACCCCAACTCGTCAGAGTGCACAAACCATTTCTTTCGACATTCCGTTAATTAGATTGACCAGTCACTTTTCTAGTTTTACGAAACAACAAATGGTGTGAAGAAAATAATTACCAATGCAAATGGGGGGCGGTGTGGCGAAGTTGGTAGAGTGGCTGTGCCAGCAATCGGAGTGTTGCTGGTTACTGGGGTTCAATTCCCACCTTCTACCTTCCTAGTCACGTCCGTTGTGTCCTTGGGCAACACACTTCCCCCTTTGCCTCTGATGGCTGCTGGTTAGCGCCTTGCATGGCAGCTCCCGCCATCAGTGTGTGAATGTGTGTGTGAATGGGTGAATGTGGAAATACTGTCAAAGCGCTTTGAGTACCTTGAAGGTAGAAAAGCGCTATACAAGTACAACCCATTTATCATTTATTTATTTATAAATGAGTCTGTTGGCTCATAATCATTGCGTGAGCCACATGAAATCAAAGCACAATACAGAAATGTCAACATGAATTAATTTCATAAACATATTACCCATAGAGTAAATAACTCAATCATAACAGTTACTCCAAAATTTAAGCTATTTGAATAATTCATAATTCAGTTAATTAAACTTCATCCCCCTCCAGCCTTCTTGTTGAAACTAATTAAATCTGGTGATTATTGGACATTTTCAGGCGAGAGCTCCCCTTGGATAAAATGGCAAAAAGAGCGGCAAGTCAAAATGAAATATGTTGAAGTGTGACTCTGGCTTAACCTTGACAGCTGAGTTGAATTATGAAAGTAATCTTTACAAACTATTTTGCTACTTTCCGATCTGAGGCAGCCTGCAGTATTTTGGGTAGGATCATTCAGGCCACTACTAAAGAATACTTACTGTAATTGTGCTTTGGATTTAGTTGACTTTCCTGTCTTTTGTCCTCATTTTCTGTGACCATGAATGTTTGTGAATTTGAAGCGGCACTGCACCTTTTTGGGAATTTTGCCCCTCGTTCACAATCATTATCAAAGACATGACGACGGATGGAATTGTTTTGTAATGCATTCTAAATATTAAATTAATGCAAACAAAAGTCTGCTTACAATGGAGCCTATGGGAGCCCTTCAAGTCTGCCTATAGAGCCCCTAAAAAACATCCAAACAACTCAATTAAGGTTTTATATACATGATGTAAGTATATATTTAATGTAGTAATTGCCATATTTAAAATATTTAATATTAACATATTTTCTCATTTTAAGCATACGCGGCACGTTATTTTCAGAAACACTTTTTTTTTTCTTCATCACTGATTTCTGCTCACTGCAGACTTTATGAGAGCCAACAAACATAATAAAACATCACTTACTGTATAAGATCTACTGTCATTAGGATCCAGACTGTTGGGATGTTCATATATTCCTATTTAGATAAAAAATGCCTCATAATCCTCGTGAAGAAACGGGGTCGTGGGAACAAGCACTTCTTTTTTGTCATTCTCGCCAGTTTCAGGTCCTATGTGGCTGTGAAAGTGTCCCAACTTGTCGGACTACCTACTCAGACGTTTCATGTCCAGGTGAGATGCATGATTTATGATCTAAAATAAACTTACAGGGAGCAGGGAAGCGAGGAAACAGCAGACCACTCGATGATGTATAAACATAAGGACACACGGTAGTTATTACGGCACCGCTATGAATAGTTTGTCTGTGTTAGCGCTTACAATAATAATATCACTAATACTTGGTTGATATTCAAGTCACAATATGTAAATGGAGTATTGTTGGCGCTTTTTGAATGGTTACTTATCAGATTTTATGTGCAGAATAGTGGCACTCACATTGGCCTTGCTGTATTTATTTAATATTTAGGATGATTTATTTCTTTTTATTCATCGGTCGTCATGTATTTCATAATGATTGTGAACGATAGGCAACATTTCAAAAAAAGTGCAGTTCCCTTGTAAAATAGATTATTTAAAGCCAGTTCGAGAAACTCCAGCTCGTCCATACGAAATACTAGCATGTGCAAACAATCAGAATTTCATAATATAAATTCCTGTACTATGGTCATGAGCTTTGGGTTATGACCGAAAGGACAAGATCACGGGTACAAGCGGCCGAAATGAGTTTCCTCCGCCGGGTGGCGGGGCTCTCCCTTAGAAATAGGGTGAGAAGCTCTGCCATCCGGGAGGAGCTCAAAGTAAAGCCACTGCTCCTCCACATCGAGAGGAGCCAGATGAGGTGGTTCGGGCATCTGGTCAGGATGCCACCCGAACGCCTCCCTAGGCAGGTGTTTAGGGCACATCCGACCGGTAGGAGGCCACGGGGAAGACCCAGGACACGTTGGGAAGACTATGTCTCCCGGCTGGCCTGGGAACGCCTCGGGATCCCCCGGGAAGAGCTGGACGAAGTGGCTGGGGAGAGAAAAGTCTGGGCTTCCCTGTTTAGGCTGCTGCCCCCACGACCCGACCTCGGATAAGCGGAAGAAGATGGATGGATGGATGGAAATTCCTGTACTATGTATACAATCGTAACAGCTTCATGCAAAGGTTGTTGTCTGTATGAATAAATATTGCAATTGCAGTCCCGAAATGATACATCGTCTGTCATAAATATTAATTTAGCAGTGCAATAAACATAACACTTACCTCAGTTACCTGTCTGTGATCAGTGAGGCATGTGGCGGCGGAAGTGCATGAGCCACTGTTTGCTGTCTGATCTGAAGTCAAAGCGGCAATGGTTCTCTCCTGACAACAGCCTGAGGGAGCCAAGCTCTACACAACTATGAGCAGCGGTTTCAAAATGGTGTCAGGGATCTCCAGCACACTGTAACCGAGGTCTCCATAGTCGTTACTTACACATAGATAAGGTGATAAATAAGGTCCTCCACAACGGATTTGAGATAGAGGGGGAGTATTGAAAAATTTGGGAGTGAGATCATGACCCCCGAGAGGTCCATTCTGTCCTGTCATATTTGCTATGCTTGATGGACAATCTGTGGGTTGGGTCACACATGAGCTTTGGTAAAGTAATACAAATAAGAATAAGACAAAAAATAAAAGATTGTTTGAACTTTACTGCCATTGCAGAGAAATGGGGAAGTGCTGCACATTGTCCATTGCTTGATGGTTTTCATATGAGTCAATGATCTAATAAATGCATGTAGATTGTGCTTTTAGATTATGCGATTATGCTCATATATGGATATTCTACACACATCTATTGACAATAAATAAATATTGTGACTTACTGCCCATGTTTGTCATTCTATAAAATAGTGAGCTGAATTCAACATTTTATTTCAATCATGATAAACAAATACATTGGATGAAACAAACCACATTTACCTATCTTTAAAAATCTACTTTAGCAAGTTGCTGTCAATGCTTAAAACAGGTCAAACATAGATGGTTGAGGCCCTTATGGAGAAAGATGGCTCATATGGTAGAGCAGTATTTCTGAAACTTGAGGGTTCTTGGTCTGAATCCAGCTACAGCCATTCTAATCACTGCCGTTGTGTCCTTGGGCAAGACACGTCTACCATTTTGCTCCAGGGACCACCCACATTGGTGTATGAATGTAGAAGCAGGTCTCCCTTGAAAAGGACATTATCATCCCATGTTTAATGCTTGGTCCAATTAGGTGGATGCAGGATGCTGCCATATGAGGAGTAAATGGGTATTGACGGTTTTATGTTCGAAACCTATTGAGAACTTTGGATAATGAAGCAGAAAGGATCTCATCTGGAAATGATGAATGTGTGGATATGAGTTTAAGCAGCAGAAAAATAATTGTGGCCTCTGAGGCAATAATTGTTCATTAAAAGCTCTTGTGGTTATGTAGATGATGTGGTGTGGTATCTCTCAGCTACTGTTGAACTACAAATGAGAACAAACAAACTGGTCCTTGGAGAGGAGACATACCGTACATATTAGCAAGGTTGTCATTTGACTGGTTTCACAATAATGTCTGATATGAAAACGATGATAAAACTAATTTTATAGGTCATGACCTATTCCAGTTGTGTTTCAATTAAAACTGCTTCTGTTAGAATCCGAAAGATTAAGACAAATTTAAATTCATTGAGAATAAAAGTCAGTAAGAGGTGAACTGCACTTTTTTTTTGGAACTTTGCCTATTATTTACAATCCCTACGAGAGAGAAGAACACATAGTTTAAAAAAAAAAAACATTATAACTTAAGAATTAACATTACAATTCTGCTTACTATGGAGCCAACAATTCTGAGCCACGACGTTGTTGCATCCATTGTCTCTTTTATGACCATAAAAAACAATAAATAACCTTCCAAAAAGCGCCAACAATACTCTATTTACATTTCGTGACCTGAATATTAACCAAGTAATAGTGATATCTAAAAGTATTCATATTCTCTTCATGTCATATTATGCACGTTCCAGTACTGTTGTTTTTAGTTTGTATCCAATCAGAATTCAGCTAGCTGATGTTGCCATGCTGTACCAAATCTGCCGGAGGCCTTCAGAATCAACAATGCAAGCGTCCGTGCACTGTAAGTGAACGGGGACATACAGTGATAGACAGTTGCGATAGCCAATCAGATCACGAGTTGTTGTCAGTAAGGCCTTCTAGATGGCCTCACGTTGAACGTGACATTTACGCGTCCTGTGATTGGATACTTACCGGGATCGTTAGCGGATGAATTTGAGAACACAGAGTTGAGAGACAGTTGTGATAGCCAATCAGATCGCAAGTTGTTAACAGTAGCCTATCCCAGTAACCTGATGTTAACAAGACTGTGATTGGATACTCACTTGTCATTCCAAAGTGAGTATCCATTCACAAGTTTCAATTTAGCAGGAAGCGAGAAGTGTTGCACCAGAGCCATACCGGGATAGCAGAGAAGGAGAACAAAATGTTGATTAGGTGGCAGATATATTGTAGTGTCCTGGAAGAGTTGGGGCTGCAAGGAACTCTGGAAATTTGTTCTGTTGTGTTTATGTTGTGTTGTGGTGCAAATATTCTCCCGAAATGTGTTTGTCATTTTTGTTTAGTGTGGTTTCACTATATGGCACATATTTATGACAGTGTTGGCGTTGTTCATACGGCCACCCTTCGTGTGACATGTATGGCTGTTGACTGAGTATGCTCTTCATTTCCGTGTGTGTTCAAAATTAACAGGATCACTAAAAATGGCAATGATCGGACAGAGTGAAATATTTTCTTGACATCTTCAACTAAAGACCATTATAAACCCATCAAATGCTATATTTGCAAAGCCATTTTCAAGGATATTTAAAGAGAAACTACATCTTTTGAGACTATGTCGACCAACCCTGGAGGCTAGCTCAGCGATCAAATGGGGAAATGCTCGACATTTCCACTCGAATTAGCCGACGACGAGGGGTACCACTGGCTTATACGGCATCGAACAGTGAGTTCTAATATTTTATTTTTTCACTTTTAATATGTTTTTTGCAATTTTAATTTTGACAGTACCACATAAGATATGTTGTATTTGCTAATGCATTTTAATTGATTTTTAAATGCGCCAGAAAAGAACCCGTTTTGTATACTGTTGAGGTGATTCAATGCCCAGTAGGGCGTAAATGTGTTTCTGTATAGTATTTCTCCAGCAATGGTCATGTGGTGACATAAATTATGGTATTTTGAGAGGTAATCATTGAAGTAGGATATCATTGAAGGCTTAGGTTGGAAACGCACGGCCCACCACTGAAATCATGCCTCTTACCTTGATAGTATGTACATCCGGTTTCCCGTGAATGACTGCTGGCTGCTGTTGCCGCGAAAAAAGCTCAAGGTGCTTTTGCCAGTTACTGTAATTAAACACAAGTTGTTTAATGTTCACAATCGACAAACCTGTCCGGGCTAAAACAAGACGGTGAACACTCTGTATAGAGTCAGTGAGCAGTGATTGGAAACCGAGCCGCTAAGCTACAAGCTAACAGCTGTTCGGCGACGAGCGGATACAGCTTACGCAAACAAACGTCTATCCCAAGTTTGCGCCGTGGTGTCTAAAAGGAAATTCACAATGAAAGACATTGAGCACATCAAAGTGTCACTTAGCTTTTTATCGGACAAAGTGACTGATCAGAACACAGCAGAAAATTATCCTCGATATTGTAAAGGAAGTGCAAGCGCTGCGAGTGATACTCAAAGAAAAAGACAAGAGGATCGTACAGCTGGAGAACAGAGTGGAAGATTTGGAACAGCATAGGAGGATGAATGATGTGATTGTCACCGGGCTCCCAATAAGATCCAGGTCGTTTAATGCCGCAATTTCTGGTGACATCAGAGGGAACTCTGAGGACCAGAAGGCCATCGCTAACACGACGGAGCAACAGGTGGCAGCCGTTTTGCAGTCAAGAGGGATTGAGCTGGACTGCAAAATTATTGAGGCTTGCCATCCTTTACCCGGTAGAAAAACGGTGAACAACGCTATTCACAACACTGCCATCATCATCAGGTTTGACAACAGGAAACAGAAAACTGTTCTTCTGAAACAAGGATGAAAATGAAAAGGATCCAAAGTCTACATTAATGAGCATCTCACAAAACAAAATTCTGAAATTGCAAAAAAAGCCAGAGAGCTGAGGAAGCAAAAGAAAATCCAGAACAAATGGACCAGCTACTGTAAAGTCTTCATTAAACTCAATGGCACACTTGAGGAGGCTAAAGGGCTTCTGATCAAAAAGGTAGAGGAACTGAATAAGTACATGTGAAGGAGGAAGATGGAAGGTAAAACACAGATACACGTAGACACTTTATGAATATGCCATTGACTGAAGACATTCAAAACTCACCATGAGAGACTATATTGGCAACATGTGTACAATATTAGCAGGAACTGGTCAATTTTGAATATACTGAGCACAATATGCACAAAGTGGACTATGGAATAGACTCGGCCAATAATTTATTTCCGTCCATTAACAAAGAATGTAGCTATTACTCAGATGAGCAATTTATGCTGACTTTCAATTGTAATGACACCTTATCGATTGTGCACATTAACTGTAGAAGTTTAAATGCAAACTTTAATAATATTAGGGATTACTTACAGCAATTCAAACAACCATTTAATATAATTGCCTTAACAGAAACATGGATTAATAAAGATAGAGAGTTGAATTTTGCATTAGAAGGCTATGAATGTACGTTTGTATGTGGGTACATAGACAAAATAAGGGAGGAGGAGGAGTAGCACTATTTGTGGACAATTCATTGACATTCAAAATTATGGATAACATGACAGCAGTTATTGATGATGTATTGGAGTGTATACCAATTGAGGTTATTAAAGAAAAACAGAAAAATGTAATAGTAAATAGTTTATATCAAACACCAGGGTCTTATCTTGAACAGTTTACAAACTGGATGGAGGAAACCTTCTCTCAAAAGACACACACTAATATGTTCATCTGTGGGGACTACAATATAGATCTGCTTAATTCAGGAACTTACAAATCAACTGAAGACTTCATAAATACAATATATAGCATGGGTTTATTTCTGTCATTATCCGCTGCCCGGATCATGTTTGTTTTGTTTTCGATTCCCTCACTTTCCGTTTTCAGCACCCCTGGGTTTGTGTTTTAATTGTCATCAGTGCTGATTAGTGTCACCTGCCACTGATTAGCGTTCGGGTCGCTCACCTGTTCCTGGGCACTAATCATAGCTATTTTAGTCCTGCCTTTTGCTACACACGGTCTGGCTGTTTTGTTTGCCTAACTGCTACAAGTTACGTGGATGATTTCCTGCCTCTTTGTTCTTTGTGTTTCTCGCACTAAGTTCAGCCTTAGATCCCCGTGCCATCGGTAAGCGTCTCTTTTGTTTGTTCCTGTCTTTTTGTTTGATTTATGCAAATAAATTATTCTCCTACCTGCACACTGTCTCCGGAGTTCCTGCTGCATCGTTGGGAGAACAATCCGCGCATCACCATGTGCTCACCTAGTAACAGTAAAAAGCCAGCATCATACTGTTGTCTCGCAGCAGATCCTGACAAGTTTGTCGAGGGTATGTGGATGGTGCTAGAGGCAATGGAGGCGGAGACTCTCCGCTATTTCCCGGAGGAGTTTGAGGACTTGATGTGGAGTCCCAACGGTTCCCTGGTCCCCATCAACTCCGTTTGGCCAAGGGACACGCTGCACCGCCTGTCCGGACGCGTCAGCGTAGGAGAAGGCCACTCAAGGAAACTCCGACCCGCTGCCAGGACGCACCAAACCCTCAAGCTTAACACCTCTGGGCCGAAGCAAGCCGCTAATAGCCCAGTCTTCCTCGCCGATGTTTGGTAATCCAATTCATCACTTCGCCAAACAGTTCACTGACTGGGCTAGAAGCAAAATGGATACCTGCGCCGATGACATCACTCCACCGGCCCCCTCCGATGTCGTCACCCTAGAGTCGCTTGGCAATGACGTCAGAGAGGATTATTTTTTTTCTGATCCATTCTGTCAGCCTCCTACTAAGGACATTCACCAAACCATAGCGGAATTTCAAAACTATTTTTTACAGACTCGCTCACCAAGTCAGTCCCCTTCGCCAAGGACTCTGACTCCGCCCCCAATGACTATGGCTCCGCCCACTTCACAGACTTTTGCTTCCCCATCTCCTTGACAGTCCCCTGTTGGGATTTCAAAGTCACTCCAGCACGAAGGCTAGTACCTGTTCCAGCACCAAGGCTAGCACCTGCATCACGGCTGGTCCCCGCGCCTGCACCTGCTCCACTGCTGGTCCCCGCGCCAGCACCTGCTCTACTGCTGGTCCCCGCGCCAGCACCTGCTCTATTGCTGGTCCCCGCGCCAGCACCTGCTCTACTGCTGGTCCCCGCGCCAGCACCTGCTCTACTGCTGGTCCCCGCGCCAGCACCTGCTCCACGGCTGGTTGCCACGCCAGCACCTGCTCCATGGCTGGTCCCCGTGCCGGCACCTCGGCTAGCACCTCAGCTAGCTTCTGCGGCAGCACCACGGTTGGTCCCCGCAGCAGCACCTGCTCCACGGCTGGTCCCCGCGCCAGCACCTGCTCCACGGCTGGTCGCTGCGCCGGCACCTGCTTCACGGCTGGTCGCCGTCCCAGCACTTTCTCCACGGCAGGTGACGGTCTTTGAATGCATTTTCAAAGTGATTTAGAGGTAGAATGTATTGCTCCCATTAGCTGCATTGCGAGCCACCAAGAACACGCGGCGCTTTACATGATAGAAAGCCAAAAAACAACAACCTTATCTTCTTGTCTGATGATTGTGAATGATAGGTAAAATTCCCAAAAAAGTTCAGTTCCCTTTTAAGTCCTAGTAATACATATTGTGATTATTGGTCCATTCCACTGTATTTTCGCTGTCCATTTTCATGACAGAAACTAAAAGCTTAGTTGTTGTTGTGCAGGAATGACCCCACTATATATCGTCTTTTGTGATATTTGTTAGCATCAAGAAAATATCCTTAATAGTTTTAATAAACGAGATTAATAAATCTCTCGTAGGCTCAACAGCACATACTGAGTCTTGATATCGCGAACAAACATTGCTGAACAACAAGGACATCTATAATGAAATAATGAGACAAAATATATACTTCACAAGATAAAAACAACTGCCATCATGAATTGTAGATGAGGCTAATATTTGTGGCAGGAAATCAACTGCAAACAAACTTATCCTATTTCTCATTAGCGTCACAATCAGCAGCATGGCTCTAGTTATGTCAATAAAATACGTTACTTAACGATGCACCTAAATCCAAGTTTGTCTTTCACAGATGAATGTTAAATCTGTGAACCCCTCAGATGTAAAGACATGATGTGCTTCATGTAATCTTGTCTTCTCTAAATACTGTGAGTGTGTAAAAGGAAGTTACATTGTAGCGAGCCGTAACGTCTTGGTGATGATAAATGATTTAAATCATTAAAAAAAAAAGTTTTTCCTTAAGAGTGTAAAAATCCACTACATCCCATTTTCAATATTTATTTTATGATCGCTTTTATAATTGCCTCTAAATTCTTCAAAATACGCCCAAATCTGCACTGATTCAGGTAAATAAACAGTAGCCTAATGGGACTCCAGACCATCGCCTTAAACCCGGAAATGCCAACGTGATTGCAACCCAGCTATTGTAACTGAACCTACTCAAAAATGTGGGGCTTTTATTTTGAAAGATATGCGTTGTGAGCAGTGGCGTGCGGTGAGGTTAATGTCTGGTGAGGCACGACTGCATCATCACAGTCAAATTTACAAACATATGAACCTGCAGTGCAGGTGCACCTAATGTTGTGTCCCTGCGGTCGTTTGCGGCTCCTGCAGCGCGAGCATTGTTGTTTTTGCACTTTTTGGCTTCTTGTTAAGTGACTTTTTTTGGGTGGATTCGGTCTTGCACGTGGAGGGTTTGGGTGTGGGCTTTGGTTGGTGTGGCCGCGGTGCTCCCGTCGGGCGGTGCATTCTGCGGCGGAGGTGCTTGGCACCAGGAGGCGGGGTTATGTTACGAGCCTCACACAGTGTGTCTCCGCAGCAGATTTATGATCGCTCAGCACTAAAAATACGTTACACACATACAGTTGTTGACAAAATACACTGTACATTATATACCTCAGCTAACTAAACTATGGAAATGTATAATATAATTCATATAGCAATACGGTCTCACTGCACAGCAGGCCAGCAGTTAGCCGAGTCGCATGTTGTTATTACTTGCACACACAGGAGACAGCAAAGCATACTTACTCATCAGCCACACAGTTTACACTGACGGTAGCCGTATCAAACAACTTTAACATTGTTACGTTACAAATATGCGCCACACTGTGAACCCACACCAAAAAAGAATGAAAAACACATTTCTGGAGAACATCCCACTGTAACACAACATAAACACAACACAACCATTACCCAGAATCCCATGCAGCCCTAACTCTTCCGGTCTACATTATACACCCCCGCTACCACCAAATCCCCCCACACATCAACCCCCCCCCCCCAACACATCAACCCCCCCCCCCCCCCCCCCCCCCCCATTCTACGTGTGGTCGAGCAGGTACACCGTTAGGGCAGGCTGTAGAGGGCGCCAAATGCAGTGTCATCACGCTCTGATATTCGGGAGTCTCCCGGGAAAAATGAGAAGGTTGGCAAGTATGGCGCTATCAAGCGCCATTCATTCAAAACTCGCGGTCTGCACTAACATCAAATTTCCACATTAAAGTGCGTGCCGGTGCGTGTGTCGGAGACCCCTGGTTAACATAGCACAAAGCATTTAAGCTTTGTATGCAGTGTTTTTCATTTAAAAAAAATTTTTGTGGCTCCCATTACTTTCTTTAATTTGTGAAACTTGCCAAAATGGCTCTTTGAGTGGTAAAGGTTGCCGACCCCTGGTGTAGGCAAACACAATGCATTGTCCTGAGTGCTGTTTGCTGTCCTCCAGGGTTTCTAGATCTTAATAAGATGTCCGCACCAACAGGTAATAGGCCCACGAAAAAGTTTGGAAGCCGATGGAACCGTTTGTATTTTGACGGAGATTAAAATAATTATGGACTGTGGGAAACTAAGTTTTTAGTGCACCTGCGTCTACTGGACTTAAAAAAGACCATACTCGGTGAAGGTGAAGACGATGTTGCGGGAGAAGATGTCAATAAAAATGAGGAGGCGTATACAGCCCTGATTCAAATATTAGATGATAAAAGTTTGTCACTCGTAATGAGAAATGTTGCGGATGGTGGCAGGAAGGCGCTGCAAATTCTGAGAGATTATTATGCCGTTAAGGGGAAACCATGCATGAATAATTTGTACACAGAATTGACATCTCTTCAAAAAGGAGTGAGCAAGAGTGTCGTAGCTGCGTTTCCATTAATCCTAGAAACGTGCCAAACCTAAATATCACAATAACAAAACAAACATATTTAGAAAAACCTCTCAAATATTGCTAACACATTTTTGCACTCTCATGAGGTGGTTTTTTGAGACATTTCGAAGTTGAAGTTTTTCGCAAAACCATAATGGAAACCCTTTTTTGCATTGAGAGGGCACCTAAACACTGAACCGGCGGGGTCTCTTGGTCTCGCTTCGGTCGGTCGGAGTCCAGCAAGGCAGCACCGCCGCACCAGGCGGTCTAGCGCCTCCCTTCCAATAGAGGCCGACCCACAGGCTAGGAAAGACCCACATGCCCGAACAAGTGTCAAGTGGGCCGTAAGGACATTGCCTTTATCATCTATTGACATCACGGCAACAGCAGTGGCTGCAATATCTTCCTCAAAGTGAAGTCTCTCGGGATGAGCACGGCTCATGATGCAAAACACCCTTTAATGAAAACACCTACAAGTCACAAATGTACTTTATCGAAATGTTTGAATTTTCACTTCTATTTTGAGAAAAACTGCAACAGAAATGCAGCTACAGAATACATCATCTGTGCAGGGAACTGTTTTGGTTTGTCTAAGAGTGGGTCCATAATTTCCTGGACATCAAAAAAACAATCCACAGTTGCTTTATCCATTATCACGGTATTATGCCCATGTTATGACTTTAAAGACTTTAAAATGTTATAGTGTGTAAAACGAAATGGCAAGAATGTTAAGGATCAACACACTTACTGTAATTGAACAAAAACGATGCTCGAATCTTCTAATCATACTATTACAACAAACAAGCAGAGGTGTGGACTCGAGTCACATGACTTGGACTCGAGTCATGAATTTGATGACTTTAGACTCGACTTGACAAAATGTAAAGAGACTTGAAACTCGACTTGGACTTTAACATCAATGACTTGTGACTTCACTTGGACTTGAGCCTTTTGACTTGACATGACTTGCTACTTTCCCCAAAACCCAACGATTAAAAAGTTATTCAGGAGCGCTCCATATCTTCCAATGTGTACGTGTGTGTCTGTCAGGGAGTGTGCGCTCTGTCAGCGTGTGTGCTGCCTGTCAGTACAAAAGCCAATCAAATTAGATCCACGTTGTTTTCGTCCCACAGCATTCATCCAATCAAATTGCAGAACAACCAACGAAGAAGAGCTCTCAAACAACGCGCCAGTGAGGATAAATGACACCAAAGATAGTTTTGTTCGGGTATTAAAACTATGACTTGGTCAACAAAAAACGAATTGCAACAACTTCCAACTTCGTTCGACATTTGAAGTTGCACACAGAACGGTAAGTTTTGAATGTGAGCTAACGTTTATTGTCTAATTAACGTAACTTTTATTTGCTGTGTAGTTAAATCAGTGAGGCTGTAAACTCACTGCTAACGTTATAACAATAGACATCTTATAAGTAGACGCAGCATCGAGCGCTACTGCCTACTGGCGCTGACGAGACGCGGGGGCGCCATCTTGGAGTGGTGATCCGCTCCACTAAGTGCAATTCATTTGGCAGGAGCAATGAACTGTCAGCACATTTAATTCATCTTACCTCACTGAATATCACTGATTTTCACACGTTTTTTTGTCATACGTGTAGCTATGATAAAGGACACATGTTTTGGCGTGTTTTATTATTCATAGTTTGTTTAACAGTAATAGAATATTCTTATATGCTATAAGTGACCAGACGTCCGAGATCAAAACTGGGAATATATCCCAGAGAAGGGGGAAAAAAACAGTCAGCTATTTTTAAATTAAAAAAACAATATGATTAGGTTATATAAACATATATATGAGTATATGTATGTATATATATATATATATTTATATGTATGTGTGTGTATATATATATATATATATATATATATATATATATATATATATATATATATATATATATATATATATATATATATATATGTATCTGTTTATATTTTATTTTATTTCTGATTATTATTATTATTAATGTATTGTTTTTTTTCCTTCTTTGTTTATTTAATCAATGTATTTGTAGATATTACTTTGTTTGTTTTGTTGTTTCTTTTTTTTGGGGGGGGGGGGTGGTATGGGTGGGATATAAACAAAAATATTTTGACATTTAGGGCAGACAATAGATATATGATGTATGTGAATATGATGTAATGGATAGGAATGTCTGATGCTGGATGTCAATAAAAATGAAATGAAAAAAAAATAAAATCCAGATGGCGGTCAAATTGCTCGCATCACAGCAGCCAATGCTGCGTCTACTTATAAGATGTCTAATGTTATAACGTCATTGCAAACACGGCAATCTGTTGCGTCCACTGCAGTTCGCTACCTTATTCATACTTTTTGTCAAGTGATTTTTAAGCAGGGTTGCATGAGGTACCTATACATAACGTTATGTTAATCAATGTATCACACACAGTAACGTAACGTTAGAAGGCGGTCAGCAGCACCGCGTATTTTAGCAACCTACAAAAAGACAAACATAGTCAAATAAAGGTCAGTTCAAATGTATACTATATTAAGAATATGTGTACATATTGCATAGGGCCCTGACATCTAAAAAGTACAACTCTGTTCATTGTTATGTTCATGTATTTGTTATGTTTTTCATGTGTACGCACACATAAACACACATACAGTATGAGATGAGATCAATGAGATAAGGTAAGAACAGGATAGAAACTGCTGTGGAACTAGTTACAATGCAATATGCCATGGAAATACAATGTTAACACTTTTGTGCAACTAAGTACAGTTGCACTTGTTTTTTCAAATGTATTTATTCTGTACAGGAATTAGTTAAATGTTTAAAATGACTGGTTAATAGTGCTATTATGAAGTGCAATGTCAGCACTATTTTTTTTCCCTGCAATTTCAAATGCACTTGTTTTAATAAATAAATACAGCGTTTTAAAAGCATACACAATCTGTGTAAATATATTAGTCTGTGGTTAAAAGCACTTGAAAGGACTCGAAACTCAAAATGCAGGACTTGGGACTTGACTTGAGACTTTCCAGTCTTGACTTTGGACTTGACTCGGGACTTGCCTGTCTTCACTCGGGACTTGACTCGAGACTTGAGGGCAAAGACTTGAGACTTACTTGTGACTTGCAAAACAATAACTTGGTCCCACCTCTGCAAACAAGTATATGTATACATATTTTAAAATATACTTTCAGTTAAGTGACTTTAAACTGACAAAATAAACATCCAGCGCAACAAATGTAAAACAATAATGTTCACGTTAGTATCTTACAACTTTTAACTTCAGAGAAAAAGTGTCCTCCTTATTGGACATCTTATATCACTTTGGAAAATGCTGATTCTCAGAAAAGTTAGCTGACAATTTAAGGTGTAATTATGTAAACACCTCACAAATTGATACTTGACCTTGTTGGTATCAAATACATTTTCCGGGTGACAATTTATCAAATCACTTCTCATATTATTTGTGTTCCCCACAGTTCAGTGTCACCAAACGCTTTCTCTTGTCTGCGCTGCCGCCTGGCGCGTTTCCTACTGTTGTATATTTGATGGTCATGTGATGGGTGATGAGCCAAGAAGACACCAAAGAGGAATCGTCAAACAAAAAGCTTTATTTTGTTTCAGCGAGCCTCGGACTAGAGCTGCAGCTCTAGGAGAAGAAGTATGCCGAATCTCTTCATTCTGCTGTCCTGTCGGAACACTGTCAATTAAATACCTTGCCTGTAGACCCCCTCTCTTTCTGGGTCTAATCTTGATGTTGGACAGTCTGGCCTGTCTATCTTTCCTTGTCATTATTCCTATGATTAGTTTAAGTCGGGTGACCTCCGAACCCTATCCTCTGTCCCTATCTGTGGACCTTCTACCAGGTGTTGCTAATGTCTTTAATCTTCCTCCTGACACCTACATTTTTATGGGATTCCCAATCTCCTGTAGACACCCTCTTCAGTACCTTTTTCACTTTGACCTTAGTAGAAGAATACCTTTAAAAGATTATGTGGCCAACTACAAAAACATGCTACTTTCAATCCTATAAGATAATTATACATGATATAATTAACCACACTACTTAAAGCATGGATAACAAATCCATTTAAACCACGAGTTGATTCAATGTTATTGAAAAAAATGTGGGTTAAAACATCACAACTTCTGACCGGCTTCATGTGTCGTCTTGGAAACACTCCTGTGAAGACGGCGACCAAAGAGGTTGTCTTTTTCGCCAGGGTTTGTTCGTCTGTTATCAATAAAATCTATCCAAGTTATGGATAGATTTTATTGATAACTCCAGGAATTGTCAGAAAAAACTATCCCTTCTTTCTCCTTTACAACCTCGCACACACATGCTATGAGTTCACTTCCAAACCGTCCAATTCAAAAGTGCCAACAAAAAACTACACTGACTAAGCTTTCATTTTATACTTTCTATAAACAGTATACAATTGTTTTATTAAAACACTGAGATTGTGTTATTGTGATGATTTCGATACCCAAATACAGCGGTATTTATAATACCGTTACACCCCTACATGGTGTTATCAACAACTACACAGGAAAGCATCTATCTGCTACAGTCACTGAATGAAATGGACAGGAATATGCAACAATAACAATTTCTGAGG
Organism: Entelurus aequoreus; assembly: GCF_033978785.1. Classification (NCBI taxonomy): domain Eukaryota; kingdom Metazoa; phylum Chordata; class Actinopteri; order Syngnathiformes; family Syngnathidae; genus Entelurus; species Entelurus aequoreus. The sequence goes on from NC_084737.1 coordinate 47,603,792, forward strand.
ACAATCAAGGTGCTATTGGGCTTGCAGAAAATCCTGTGAGTTGTCAAAGATGTAAGCACTTTGACATTAGATATAATTTTTTCTGATGGAAAAATAAGTCATCATTACTGTCCAACTGCAGGTATGGTAGCTGACATTTTCACCAAGTGTGTAATCAAAATGAGAATGGACAAATGTGTATCTTTTATTTTTGGGATGTAAATATATGTAACTAGATATGGAAAAATGTGTAATACACTGTGTTGTATTCTGTCAAACCAAGAACAGGTGGGGGTGTTGAAGTTTTTCATTGTATGTTCTTGTTGGCTATTGGTCTTACTCTTACTGTGGGTGGCGCTAACACACCAGTGCACCTAATTAGCAATAAATGGCTGCAGAGGGTAGAGTAATGCTATTTGTAGGCCAACGCAATGCTGAGTGCTGTTTGCTGTCTTCCGTCCTCTGGCGTTTTTACCTCTTCCTATAATGTCTGTGCCAACAATGAGAATACATATTTTAAAAATACACTATTTTGAATGCAAGAAAAATGAACTCATATTTGAAAATGCTTAGATCTTTTTGATGAGGAATGAACGGGTGGAGGCCAAAGCTATTAAATTTTTGATGGAATTTTGACCAGCGCTACAGTTTCAGAGCATGTGAGATACATGATAGAACGAGATTCTGGAAGAATAAACCCATATTGATCCATTCATTCACTTTTAAAGATTCAGTTATCTGCATCAGCGTTTGTTTCTTAGTTATGAGCAAGCCAGGTTCCTTTCATTTACTTCCTATTCACTCTGTATGTAAACAAACGATTTAATTGGCACATTTTAAATGACTTAACTCGCTTTCCCCGATGCAACTGTATTAACTGTGGTAACTGCGCCAACAATCCGCCACTGCGATTGCCGACGGTCTTTGACCATTGTTATACTGTGATAGTGTTATATTTTCCTTTGACTTCAATTGGTCACAGGTCCTGAGAGGGCAGTCACTTGGTCTGTATGCAGACTAATGTCTGAAATTTGTTGATGGCTGATCTCAGCTATGAAATAGTAATTGTATCCTTAGACATTAAGACACTGAGCTAACCAGACAGACCAAATTACAGAGTAGAGAGTTGAACACAACTAGTTTTTGTATTATTGAACCAAACTCTATGTCAAAATGCATCTGACATTAGATAGAACAAACCACAGTTGTAGAGGCAGAAAATACTAATATATAAAGTAGGTGAATATACTGTATATATTACCCACAGGCAAGTGGGAGAGGAAATTGCAATTTGGAAGCACTTCTCAAGAAAGAAGAAAAATATGGGAAGAGCTTCTTGGAACAAAATGTTCCCATCTGTAATGTTAATGGGTATGTTAATTCTTATAAAGTGTTCATGGGATTATCTCAGAAATTTAAAGTTGAACAATTAGATATGTGAGCCCTCGTTGAACATGCCCTTTGATTTTTTTTACAGTCTGTTCTTTTAAGTTCTGGCAGAGGTTTTACATTTATTCTAGAACCAGATACTACAGGTATGAGAGTCAATACATAAAATACCGTAAATTCCGGACAATAAGCAGCTACTTTTTTCTTACACTTTGAACCTCCAGCTTATAAAACAGTGTGGCTAATTTGTCGATTTTTCTCTGATAACAGCCATAATAAAAATAGTTTAAAAAAAACACAACCAAATACACTGAGAAAGAAGAACGTGTTTTATTGTTTGTGATATGCCATATGTCCTCCCATTTACGGTAGTGCTTTGTTTTTTCAACCGGAGTGCTGTTCAGCTTCCAGCCGTAAATGTCATTGCGAGTCATATGGATTCTTCATTCATCACTCCAAGCAACGTCTGTAAGTTTTACAATATAACTAAAACTGTTTATACTTACTAAACCACCCCATGTGTGATGTCTGTAGCAGTGTTTGCATGCATATTTGTACATGCTTTCTTAATATAATGATACTAGCATCGTTAGCATGAACTAACGATGCTAAGTTATTGAGTCTGAGAGAGCTAGCTTCAGCAGCTAGTTGGTACATGTTTGATCAGCCGTGTTACTGCCCTGTTACACAGTTTGAAAACAATTAAGGTATGTAAATAAACATTTACAAAGTATTTCATATCGGTATATATATGCGGCCTTATAGTCCGGTGCGGCTAATGTATGAAAAAATATTTAAGTTTAAAATATAGTGGGTGCAGCTTATATCCCGATGCACTCTAAAGTATTTATTAACATGTCACGTTGATACTACACTTTTTGGTCAATATAAGAATCAGATCATCCCCAGGCTTAGTTTTTTGTCCAGACCAAGGATGGGATGTGGCTGTAATTTCAAGTCGAGGGAGAAGCATCCATTCAGTTTCTAGAGCATAAAGGTCATTTTGTTGACAAAACACTAGATTTCCATTATGCTCAATGCAGGCTGATTTTGGGAAGCAGGAGTTTAATCTGTCACAATACAGCCTGTGCCAGGTCTCACGACAGTTAACTGACCCAATACTGTCAGCCAAGAGAGGAAAATTGACCCAAAAAAGAATGATTGCAAAAGAGGTGCGGAAACGGGCCTACAATAATATTTGAATGAAGACATTTGAAAGGAAAAACAATCTTAATCAGTCCTATATAGTGGAGGCTTTAATTTGAGGTATTACATTGTTACTTCATAACCACCAAAGCAAACACCAACACATTGCTTAACTTGGTTTCGAATTAATCCGAAAATAAATGCAGGTCTTGTTACTAAACCTTTAATTTGCAGAAAATGTAATTGTTGCAAACCTTTCGTGTTATTCTTTTATTAATCTGAGTGCTACAATTACATTTGGCGAGAAAGCCTCCATCACTATTGGTTAGACCTGAATGCCCTTTGCACTATGTTAAGGAGTGGACCAAGAGGGTCAGTGAACATGAAAGTAGGCTGAATGTGAAAGCAAAAAGTTGTTAGGAAAGCGTTTAAAAAAGGATAGGAACATCCCAAGGGCAATTTATTTAAGCCAGTTGGGTTCATTGGTCGGTACAGCGCTGGTTGTGCAAAACTGCTTTCAAAAACAAGCGACAACAGTAATAAAAAAACTAAACTAAAATCTCATCAAGCAATCTTAGACATGAACAATAGTGCACATTCCACTCGTCTGATTTAAGAAAGGAATTAAATCATAGTTTTCCATCTTCCAATAAACCTGATATTATACAATGAGTGCTTGAATAGTGTTCAATTCTTCAAAACTTCATTAACAATGGTATTGTGAAAAAACCCCCACCAGTAACTAGTCATGGGAATTTTGAACATGTGCATGTTTTGCATGTTTTGCTCTCTGAGCTGCCACCTTAACGTGGTAGAGGAGTTTGCGTGTCCCAATGATCCTAGGAGCTATGTTGTCCGGGAGATTCTATGGCCCCTGGTAGGGTCTCCCAAGACAAACTGGTCCTAGGTGAGGGATCAGACAAAGAGCAGCTCGAAGACCTCTATGAAGAACACAAACAAAGGACGACCCAGATTTCCCTCGCCCGGACACAGGTCACCGGGGCCCCCTTCTGGAGCCAGGCCCGGGGTGGGGCACGATGGCGAGCGCCTGGTGGCCAGGCCTGTCCCCATGGGCCCCGGCCGGGCACAGCCTGAAGAGGCAACGTGGGTCCCTCCTCTTATGAGCTCATCACCCATAGCAGGGGTCATAGAGGTCGGGTGCAGTGTGAGCTGGGCAGCAGCCGAAGTCAAGGCACTTGGCGGTCCGATCCTCGGCTACATAAGCTAGCTCTTGGGACGTGGAACGTCACCTTGCTGGGGGGGAAGGAGCCTGAGCTAGTGCGTGAGGTCGAGAAGTTCCGGCTAGATATAGTCGGACTCACTTCGACGCACAGCAAGGGCTCTGGAACCAGTTCTTTTGAGAGGGGCTGGACTCTCTTCCATTCTGGCGTTGCCGGCAGTGAGAGGCGACAGGCTGGGGTGGCAATTCTTGTTTTCCCCCCGGCTCAAAGCCTGCACGTTGGAGTTCAACCCAGTGGACGAGAGGGTAGTTTCCCTCCGCCTTCAGGTGGGGGGACGGGTCCTGACTGGTGTTTGCGCTTACGCGCCAAACGGCACCTCAGAGTACCCACCCTTTTTGGATTCACTCGAGGGAGTACTGGAGAGTGCTCCCCGGGTGATTCCCTCGTTCTACTGGGGGACTTCAACGCTCATGTTGGCAACGACAGTGAAACCTGGAGAGGCGTGATTGGGAAAAATGGCCGCCCGGGTCTGAACCCGAGCGGTGTTTTGTTATTGGACTTTTGTGCTCGTCACAGATTGTCCATAACAAACACCATGTTCAAACATAAGGGTGTCCATATGTACACTTGGCACCAGGACACCCTAAGCCGCAGTCCTATCGGGCTCTTTTGGCTCATAAGACTTCAGACGCAGCAGACAGGTACCGAAGCGGTGTGCGGCTTCAGCGATCGCAGAGGCAAAAACTCGGACATGGGAGGAGTTCGGGGAAGCCATGGACAACGACTTCCGGACGGCTTCGAAGCGATTCTGGACCACCATCCGCTGCCTCAGGAAGGGGAAGCAGTGCAATGTCAACACCGTGTATGGTGGGGATGGTGTTCTGCTGACCTCGACTGCGGATGTTGTGGATCGGTGGAGGGAATACTTCGAAGACCTCCTCAATCCTACCAGCACGTCTTCCTATGAGGAAGCAGTGCCTGGGGAATCTGTGGTGGGCTCTCCTATTTCTGGGGCTGAGGTTGCCAAGGTAGTTAAAAAGTTCCTCATGGCAAGGCCCCGGGGGTGGATGAGAGCCACCCGGAGTTCCTTAAGGCTCTGGATGCTGTGGGGCTGTCTTGGTTGACAAGACTCTGCAATGAATGGTCTATTTTCGATCTTTTTTCATATGTAAGGTGCACCGGATTATAGGGCGCATTAAAGGAGTCACATTATTATTATTTTTTTCTAAATTGAAAACACTTCCTTGTGGTCTACATAACATGTAATGGGGGTTCTTTGGTCAAAATGTTACATAGATTATGTTTTCCAGATCAACTTTAAGCCGCTTTCTGACAGTCGCTTCCATGTGCGCCGTTTTGTGGGCACTTTTATGTATTTGGCTCACCTTCGGCAACGTCTTCCCGTCATCTTTGTTGTAGCGCTGTAGCGCGCAAGGACAGGGGTGGAAGAAGGGTCAAAAGATGGAGCTAACTGTTTTAATGACATTCAGACCCCGAAAGGGACAAGCGGTAGAAAATGGATGGATGGATGGCCTTTACTTAAATCAATAACGGAACAGCATCTCCTCATCCGGAAACAACAACAAGGCCGGAATTAAGTCCCGTGAAAAACCGTCAAACCGGAACTCTAATAATTAAAGTTCCTTCGGTGAATAATGTAAACTCATGTTTAAGCGCTTTCATGGCGAGTTTACTGACAGATATAAGTAAGATCTTTACACTACTTTATAATAGAAATGGCAACAGCGGAGAATGAAGAGACTTCCTTTCATTGTAATTCAAATTTGAACTTTACAGTACAGATAAGAACAACATTTTGTTGCATTAGCTCGTTGTAGTGCAGGATAAAAGAGCAATAAGGTGCAGATATAAATACATAGATTACTGTACAGATAAATATATTTGCACTTTTGCATATGTATCCGCGTTTATGGATGTGTTATATTGTCTTTACATTTCAGCGAGTTAATCTGTTTTTGGGGGGAATTGAGGGGATTATTTTGACGTGTTCAAGAGTCTTATGGCCTGAGGGAAGAAGCTGTTACAGAACCTGGATGTTCTGCTACAGAGGCTGCGGAACCTCTTTCTATATTCCAGCAGTGAAAACAGTCCTTGGTGGGGGTGGGAGGAGTCTCTACTGATTTTCTGAGCCCTGGTCAGGCAGCTGCTTTTTGCAATTTCCTGGATAGGAGGAAAAAGAGTCCTGATTATCTTTTCCGCCGTCCTCACCACTCTCTGCAGAGACTTCCAGTCTGAGGCACTGCAGGTTCCAGTCCAGACAGAGATGTAGTTGGTCAGTAGGCTCTCTATAGTGCCTCTGTAGAATGTGCTGAGAATGGGGGAAGGGAGCTGTGCTCCTTTCATCTGACGCTTAAAGTGCATGCGCTGTTGAGCTCTTTTTACAAGAGTAGTGTAGGGACCAGATCATATTGTCAGTTATCTGCACCCCCAGGAACTTGGTGCTGCTTACGATCTCCACTGCTGTGCCGTTGATGAGGAGTGGAATGTGGCTGGACTGGTGCCTCCTGAAGTCGACGATGATCTCCTTGGTCTAGTCGATGTTCAGGACCAGGTTATTGGTTCTGCACCAGTCAACCAGATGTTTCACCTCCTCCCTGTAGTCCATGTCGTTGTTGTCACGGATGAGGCCCACTACTGTTGTGTCGTCCACATACTTCACAATGTGGTTAGTAGTGGACCTGGCGTAGCAGTCATGGGTCATCAATGTGAACAGCAGCAGACTCAGGACGCAGCCCTGGGGGGAGGCGGTGCTCAGGGAGATGGCACTGGAGGTGTTGTCGCCCACTCTCACAGACTGGGGTCTGATTGTGAGGAAGTCAAGCAGCCAGTTGCATAAGGGGGTACTGAATCCAATGGGGGGCCAGTTTGCTCACCAAGTGCTGCGGGATGATTGTGTTGAATGCTGAGCTGAAGTCTAGAAACAACTTAGGTGGAGTGCAGAGGAGATGGCGTCCTCTGTGGAGCGGTTAGCGCGATAAGCAAACTGGTATGGATCGAATGTGGGGGGAAGTCTGGAGACAGTGTGTTCCTTTACCAGCCTCTCGAAGCACTTCATTATGATGGGGGTGAGTGCCACAGGATTATAATCATTAAGGGATGAGATTGTGGGTTTTTTAGGCACTGGGATGATTGTGACCGTCTTAAAATATGATGGTACTACAGCCTGGGTCAGCGAGGTGTTGAAGATGTCTTTGAGAACCCCAGCTAGCTGGTCTGCACATCCCTTAAGCACCCTGTCCGGAATGTCATCAGGTCCCGCTGCTTTCCGGGGGTTCACTCTCCTCAGGGTTCTCCGGACATCCGCTGTGTCCAGGTTGAGCGGCTGCTCATCAGGGCGAGGGATGGATTTCCTCGCCGGAGTGGTGTTAAGTGCCTCAAACCTCGCAAAGTGGTTGTTGAGGTCGTTAAGAAAGCTGATGCTGTTGTCACAGGGACGGGGGGTAGCTTTATAGTCCGTGATGACATGTATGAATGTCCCATGACAAGAAGATAGAGAAAAATAAGAAGCTTATCGACTACACGGACTAAAAAGGAGAACGTGCGCAATTTTTCAGGATCTATGCAGATCCCAAATACAGATCAGCAGGTACCAGAAGGTAAGAAAAGTTGCTTTTGCATAATATTGTCAAACAAAACGCCGGATATGTCTTACCTTATACACACACCATAATAATACTTGTATGTTTAATGCGCCAACAATTAATCAAGCGGTGCGGCTTCATAGCTTACCAAAGTCGTACTAAAACATTTTGATAGATTTTTTAAGCACAGTGTGTAATGTTCTATATTTTCAATGGAACATATAAAATGTTGGTGTTGTTTACTTGAGTTATATTGCCATCATAGTGCAGTCTACATGTATCTCTTATGTTTGACTGCAATCTACTGGTCACGCTTATCATTACACCATGTACCAAATAAAATTGCTTTGAAGTCGGTAAGTAAAACCAGAATTCCCGGGTTTTAAAGCGCAATTTTGAGAATTTTTTTTTTTTTTAAGTGTGCCTTATAGTCCGGAAAATATGGTACTTATATGGTGCCAGCCGGTACCTGCAACAGTTTTATGACAGTATTGCATGTCGACTTATGTGTAATGGATGTGTATGGTATATATGGTGACTGAGTAAAATGATTGTGTGTGAATATTGCATACAATTACAGGGGCTGTAGCATGAATTAGCGTGCAAGTGTAGTTTGACTAGGTGTCTCTATGGCCAGTTACTGAGTAAACTGTGGCGTCCGACTGTGTAGAAGGTTCACCTCATGACTCATATGTGAGAAACTGACATGGCCTCCTATCACAAGCAGACATTGTAACCTGTGAAGTATTGAGCTCTACAGGAGGTGTCAAAGATCTTCATGACCAAGATCTTCATGACCAATGTTGTGTCCCGGCCCGAGCGCACACCAGTGTGCATTCATCTGTGCGCTGCGCTGAGCACACCTCCAAGCGTGCGCCACTCCGGCTGCAGTAGGCGGCTGCCTTCAATCTGTAATCAGTCAGCACTCAACACACCTGTCGCTGATGAGCTCCCTGGGCTTCTTAAGTCAGAGCTAACCTGCCAAACTGTGCCGTACGGTAAGCCAACTCGTGTCACGCTCTATGCTCACTCTCTCGCTCTTTGTGTTCGTCCCCGTCATGCTCATTGTGTCCTGTGTTGTGTCGTTCCAGCAGCATTCCTCAGTCCCCTGACTGCGGAATGTGTGTCTCGTCTCCCCGTGTTTCCCTCTGGTTCCCTGGCTGCCCCTTTTGGATCTCGACCCCCCGCCTGAACACAGACTTTTGACACCTCGCTCTTGCCCCTGACCTCCTGCCTGTCTCTGGACCTTTGAGCCTGCCTTTCCCCCTTGGACTTCCGCCTCTCGCTCAACACTCCTGGTAACACTCAGCTAATTGCTACACATAGTTGCACACCACACATAGTCGCACACCACACATATTTGGATTAGTTACACACTTCATAATATTGTATAGAAATAAATAGAGCTAAACTACGTCCCTGCATTCTGTGCAGGGACGTAGTTGCAACAATTAGAGTCATGTTGCCTCTAATTGTTTCAGTGTCTGAGCAAACCCACAAACTTCCTGAGCATACCGTGGACCATCAGACATGCACACTGTAGCCATGCCATTATCCAAAATGTGAAATCATAATAACTGACACGACTTACTAAAATAATCAATCTACAGCAATAACTCATATTAGATAAATTGTAATGTACATTATTTGGCCCACATACAACAAAAATAGCATGAACTTTGCTGTACAGGGATATTCAACTAAATTACTTTACGGGCCACATTTCCAGAAAGCTAAGGATTGGACGCCAGACTTTTTCCTTCAGTATTATTATTTTTTGTATATTCAGAAAAACTGACGTCCTCTACAGTAGACATTTAATTTTGGTCTATTTTGTCAGGGTTACTTACAGGAGCGCGCTGCTGTTTTTAAAGACCTTCTCCAAAAAAAGCTAGCCAAAGATCATCTCAATGACAGCACTCTTGTGCTTTTAAGAATCTTCTGCAAAAATAGTCTCTCACAAGTTTTTTTTTTACTGAACTTGCCAGTTGAATAGCCCAAATGATGAAAAAGAGAGGACCTAAAATAGAACCTCGAGGCACACCAAGAAGTTGTAAAAATGACTACTGACAGTATCTGAAGTAAACAAGAAACACTTTAGTTACATAAATCAGTGGTCCCCAACCACCTTGGCCGCGGCCCCGTACCGGTCCGTGGATCGATTGGTACCGGGACGCACAAGAAATTTAAAAAAATAAAATAAAATAAAATAAAAAAATATTTTTATTAAATCAACATAAAAAACACAAGATACACTTACAATTAGTGCACCAACCCAAAAAACCTCCCTCCCCCATTTACACTCATTCACACGAAAGGGTTGTTTCTTTCTGTTATTCATATTTCTGGTTCCTACATTATATATAATTATAGATCAATACAGTCTGCAGGGATACAGTCCGTAAGCACACACGATTGTATTTCTTTATGACAAAAAAAATAAAAAAATAAATACATACAAATACCATACCCCCCACCCCGGTCCGTGGGACACATTTTCAAGCGTTGACCGGTCCGCAGCTACAAAAAGGTTGGGGACCACTGACATAAATAACATTACAAAAACATTTTAACTGCTAAAATGAAGAGAACCTAAAGGGGTGCCTAGCAGTTTAATTCTTATTAGACTGTTAATTAACAGATTAATTCATACCAAATACTATATATAAAAATACAGTTTCTTTATTTGCAATTCTCCTCATCATGTAATAGCATTTACTGATTGACACCTATAATTTAACCTTCTTAATTAATGTCAATAGCACAACTCTGATCACCTTTTTTCTCGCATGTCCTTTCCACTTCTCCAGTGATTATAGACCTTGTCCAGATTGATGACCCTGTCGGCTTTTTGCTTTGATTTTATGTGCAGCAGCCGGTCCAAATGTGTCACTTGCAGACGGTTTCTGGATGTTGTTTTGATACAATTCAATAAACTGAAGCCTCTCTCACAATCTGCACTTGAAGCTTGAAATGTAGCTCAGGATGGACTTTTATTCATCCCAAAAGGGGGAATGTAAATGATAAATGGGTTATACTTGTATAGCGCTTTTCTACCTTCAAGGTACTCAAAGCGCTTTGACAGTATTTCCACATTTACCCATTCACACACACATTCACACACTGATGGCGGGAGCTGCCATGCAAGGCGCTAACCAGCAGTCATCAGGAGCAAGGGTGAAGTGTCTTGCCCAAGGACACAACGGACATGACTAGGATGGTAGAAGGTGGGGATTGAATCCCAGTAACCAGCAACCTTCCGATTGCTGGCACGGCCACTCTACCAACTCCGCCACGCCATTGTTGCAGCGCAGGTTTTTAAATACAGTCACAGAAGTAAAACGGAATATCCCCAATATCGACAAGTTGTGAGATTTCCTTTAGCGCCTCACAGTCACCATATTTGAAAAGGTGCATCCTTGTTTGAGTTTTTGTTTCATGATATACTTGAATTTAACATATTCATTGTTAATGGCCTCTATGGCCTCATACTTCTTTGCCAATGTATGTGGATCCATAAAAAAAATCAATATTTGAGCTCAGCGCTTCAATGTCAAATGCAGACCACTCTTTCAATTCATGGATGGAAGTCCGACACAAAATACAAACCTAATAAGTCGACTTGTGCAGCACGTAGGTCAACAGTAAATATACGCATATGGCATCGATTGTCTGCGTGAGTAAACACGCGTTGTAAACTGCATTTTATCACTGGCAGCAGCGAGGGTCAGCCCCGCCATGGAATGCTGCAGCTGCTTGTCATCCTTGTCCTGTCATCTGTAGTTACCGCTGGTTGTATCAAACACATTAAGTTGAATGGCAAAGTGGTACATACTTAATATATGTGTTTAATTGTTTACAGTTCAACTTTAATTTTATTTTATTGAGAAAATACAATGATTTCTTGATAAGGGTGGAGTTGTAGGAGCGGTGCTTTTGGACCTGAGGAAAGCATTTGATACAGTAAATCATTCTGTTCTTACCAAGCTCTCAAAAGTTAACTTGACTCAAAATGCTGTGAGCTGGATTGAATCATATCTGCATGATCAAACACAATGTGTATCAGTTAACAACTGCAGATCTGACTCTCTTAGGTTAACCTCCGGAGTCCCTCAGGGGTCAATATTAGGCCCCCTTTTATTTAGCCTCTATATTAATGATTTGCCCACTGTTTGTCCTGAAGCTGAATGCTTAATGTATGCAGAAGACACGGTTTTCTTCGTTCATGGTCACACCAAAGATATTGTTGCTGCTAAACTCACTAAAACAATGTTCTATGTTACAACTTGGTTGCAGGAGTGCTGTCTGCAGCTAAACGTTTCTAAAACTGTAGGAATGTATGTAACTAGAACAAAAAAAGTATAATCTGACCCCGACATACAGTACATATTATTGGAGAACGAACACAAATTGTCAGCCAATATAAATATCTTGGATTAATAATAGATTCAGAGCTTTCCTTTAAAGCCCATATTGGCAAATTGTGTAAAATAATCAAGTTTAATCTTGCACATTTTTGTGCAATTCGAAAGGAAATGTCAACTGAAACTCCAAAATTGTATTTGTAATTCGAAGATTTTCAGCCACTTCAACTATTGCCTTACCAGCTGGTCTCAGGCTGGTCAGAGTTTAAAAAAAAACATTGGAAATTGTGTACAAACAAGCAATTAAGGTTATGGATAAAAAAAACCTAGGCACTATCATCACTGTGCCATTCTAAAAAAAATACAGTATTTTAAACTGGGACAGTCTTCACACATTTGCAGACTTAAAACTGACCTATAAAGTACTCCCTGAATTGGCTCCAGATCGTCTGGCAGAGTTCATCAGACAAAGAAACAGCCGTGAGCGTGTCACTCGAGGCTCTGTCAGAGGTGACTGTTATATTCCTCTGCGCAGGAGCACTTTCAGTAAGTCGGCCTGGTCAGTAAGGAGCGCAAATGTGTGGAAATCAGCACCTGAGGAGGTTAAACTGGTCACAACTTAGAAGGCCTTCCCCCAAAAATTTAAAATATGGCTTATCAACGCCTACAGCGGCCAGCACTAAAAGATGAGCCTGTTTTGATGGTATGATAAATGTTATGTTGTGATGTTGTATTTTATTTTGTATTATATCGTATATGTATAGAGTGCTTTTTTTCTTTTTCACTCTCTTTCTTTTCTTTTTCTTTTAAATTTTAATTTTACTGCCTTTTTTACATCGTGGCCAGGGGACTACAGATGAAAACTAGCCTTTTGGCTAATTCTGGCTTTTTTAACCATGTGTAGTCATGTGTTTTAAGAAATTGCATTGTCCCCTTTGAAATAAACTATTCTTAATTTTATGCGCAGTTCAAGAGTTGCCGTGCGTGCCAGATGTGGAAGCAGTGCGCAATTGCACACGCACGCACCTTGTAGGGAACATAGTTCATGACATTTGTTTCCATCTCCTTCCACACGGCCTGTGGGTAGGCCTTCGGGTTGGTTCTCATCAGCATCTGGTTCCTTTTCAGCAGCACATTCCACTTTTTAACCTTTTTAAAAGGTCGCCTTAACTAATATCCCAAATCATCATCGTCATGTAAATCATTTTCGCTGTCATCACTCGTTTCGTGTCTTTTGTGTCTGCCAGTCTCTTGTTTTCGTCTGTAACTTGCTTCCTTCTCAAGAATAGGTCTGGTGTTAGGTAAAGTGTCATCCACAGGTGAGTCATCCAACAACAACAGAAGATTTTGAGACAGTGTCCTGGTTTTATTTTAGTCTCCAGATTTAGGACAAACAATTTACACTGGGTTCTCAGCAAGTTAACTTTTGACAATGTATACAGTCTTCTCCCAGTAAGACGTTCATTTTACCGGCCCTCTTTGCTCACTGAGGTTTCAGACCATAACTCTGTCCCCTGGTTGCAGTAAACTCCTCTTGCCTTCTTGTCATGGGTCCCGTTTCCCCTTGAGCTGGATTTTTTCTGGCAATTTGATGGGCTTCAGACATATTCTTAGCCATTTACGCTGCAAATTCTCAAGGTGAGTGTGGTTCATTCTCTTCATCCAATCCAAACAGTAAGTTCACTGGGAGGTGTGAATGGTGACCAAAGGTGGAAATATGGTGAGGAGCTGGTAGGTTCATGTCTGGTGCAGTTGTAGGTGTTGATAACATGATAGGTGATCCTTCCACAGCGGCTACTGGTGGTGGTGCAGTTGAAACGCTCAGTCATGTTGCAGTGTGGGTGGTAAAGCAACATCCATGAGTGGCCAACCCCTGACAGTGTTTGCAACGCTTGAAACCACTATTTTCAAATTCACCACCCTGGTCATGATGTAACTTAGGTGGATATGCGAACTGGGATATGAAATCATCAAAGATGCTTACAGCAGCCGAATTCCCACTCCTATCCGTAGTGGGGTATCTAGTGAAATGATCGACTTCTTCTTCGAGTCCTTTGCAATATCAGATGTCATTCTGCCAGTATCTGGCGCAGGACACAGCTATTTGAGTGGGTTCAGCCAGGTCATGGGGGCCGCACTGGGGGGCGTCGCCACATTCCAGCAGGTGGGACATTGTATGTACTGCTCCACAGCCACACGTGACCTCTGTATGATAGTTTCATGTTTTCAACAGTGCTTTGCACCTCCCCTGTTCCACCCGTAGTCTGTTGAGGGTCTTCCAGGTCGGCCATGGTAGGTTGTGTCCGCTGGTGAGGCATTCAGTAGGTGTTATTCCTCTCTCATCCATTCTTGGGTTGGGGTGTTCGGGAGTTGGTTCCATTCAAGCCTCCAGATGTTGGTCCGTGCCGTCTCCTTGGTGGACTGGAGAGGAGGGACTGTATGCATGAAGCTGGCCCTGGATTTCAGTCTGGATGGATGTGCTGTGTGTAAAGGGTGTGCCTCATGTCAGATTCCTGTGCTTTCCGCTCGTCTTTGGCGACAATGGAATGCCTGATGTGGGCGACAATGCCGGCCAGTGCATAGAGGCACTGGACTGATGTTGACTTTATGCAGCCCGTGATGGCCATATCTACCAGTTTGGTATGGTGGGAGCGGCTCCAGAATTAGCAGGCATGCTCGGCTGTGTAGAAGCACAGGGCTGGGGCTGTTGTACGGCTGGTTGGTGGATCAGCGCCCCATTTCGAGTTGACCAGTTTGCGCAGGATGTTATTGCGGGTGTTGATCTTGGCTTTGGTGTTCTGAAGGTGGGTTTTAAAAGAGAGTGTCCTGTCGAGTGTGAATCCAAGGTACACAAGGTGGGGATGGTTCAGAAGTTTGTGGCCATCCCATGAGACGCTCAGTTCTTTTCCTGCGTCTCGGTTTTTCAGGTGGAAACTACATAGCTGGGTTTTGGATGGGTTGGGTTTCAGGTGTTTTTTATTGTAGTAGGTGGACATCTCTTGGAGGGCACTTTCCAGGACAGATTCGATTTTGTGAAAACTCTTTTGTTGGGTGGTGATGCAGAGGTCATCAGCGTAGATGAAACGGCAGCATTGTGGGGGGAGTGGTTGGTCATTGGTGTAGATGTTGAACAAGAGAGGGGCCAGTGCGCTGTCTTGTGGTAGGCCTTTTTTTTGGGCTTTCCATTTGCTCTTCTTGTCGTTTAGTTGAATGAAGAAGTGCCCGTTGTTAAGGAGACTTTTTACAACTTGGCAGAGGTCAAGGTCACCAGTCATGTCCAACATTTTCCTAATTATGGCACGGTGCTGGACAGTGTCATAGGCAGCGGTAAGGTCTATGAAAGCTGCTACGGTGATGAGTTTGCGCTCAAAACAATCCTTGATGTGTTGGGTGAGGTTCAGTAGCTGCCCAGCACAGGAACAGCCAGGACGGAAACCAGCTTGATCTCTAGTGAGCTTGGAGTCTATGAGTGGTGTTAGGCGTTGGAGTAGCAGCCTCTCATATAGCTTGTAGGTTATGCAGAGGAGGGAAATCGGTCTGTAGCTCTTTGGTGATGATGAGTCCTTTCCAGGTTTCGGGATAGTGACAGTCTTGACTTTTCTTCATACGGGTGGGGTGGTTTTCTTTACCATGCATGAGTTCAGCCAGGTCTTTGCTTTTGGTCCCAGGTTCTGAATCATTTCCGCCAGTACGTCGTCAATTCCTGCTGCTGGTTTCAGTAAGCACAGTGCTGTTTCAAGTTCTTCTAGATCGAAAGGCTTGGTAAGGGCAATTGCTGGTTGTGGGCGGTCTGGTACCGCTGTCCGGCGGGATTCTCCTGTGGGTCTGCGGCGAGCTTGGCTGTCCCCGTTCAACACCAGCTGTGCTGCAACCGAATTTGCTGTGATTGTTGTAATTGTGGGTAGTGTGGTGTGGTCTGCGCCAAGGCGGCGAATCGTGGCCCACACCTTCCTGCTGCAGTTGGCCATGTTGGTATTTTCTATCAGGTCCTTCCAGACTTGCCTGCGATCTTCCCCAAAGTGGTTTAGTAGGATCTCTCTGAGTTCCGTGGTGGTGGAGGAAAAAGGGTCCTCGTGTTTTGCCGTGTGATAGGCTTGGAGTTGGTCAGTAGATGTTTCTTACCACCCGGGGATGTACTGGGTCTGGCAACCTCTTGGGATGTGTCGTCTGGCAGACCTTTTTAGCAGGTCTGTAAACGTGGTATAGCTGTTGAGGTGTGGAGGGATGCTGGGGATTGAGTCTTCAATCTCCTGTTGGTATGACGGCCAGTCAGCCTTCCGCAGGTTGAACCGTTTACGGAATGGGACGGTTGTTGCTTGGAGAACAGAACAGATCGGATGGTTATGGTGATGGGTCAGTGTTGTGAGTGGGGAATGGGGTCCAGGACCTCTCTCACTGCTCTGGATGCTAGTTTGCTGCGCACACAAACAACGTCTGGGTTATATCCTTGTTTCCATCTGGCGCTATGGAAGTATTTTGGCAGTTTGGCGTCATGAATCAGGGTCAGATGTTTTGACTCAAGCCAGGCTTCGATTGCATCTCCATCTTGGTTGTTCTCTTTATAGTCCCACGATGTGCTGTGGGCATTGAAGTCCCCAATGCTAATCTGGAATTTCCTCTTGCATCTGACTGGCAGTTCAGTATGCGAGAATGGACTTTGGTGGGGTTTGTACGCTGATGTGACAGAGATATTTGGGAGGGCAACTGTGATGGTTGAAAGCAACTTTCAAGAGACTCCACTCGCAGTCTTGCATATGCCAGCTGTCAGTTTTGTGTCTGACTCTTTTTAAATCCAAAATCTTTGGCTTGATCCTCTCTTTGAGCAGTCACAAGATCACCATGGCCAATATTTGGGCGACAAAATAGTTGCGGGGTAAGGTCTATGGAACGCATGTTGAGTGCTGGCACCCAGGCCACATTCTTCCATTCCGTTGCATGAATGTAAGAGCTCCTTTGTACTGACTATCCCATTCTTTTCCATTGCCAAGGGGAGGCAAGCCAGTGTGTTTGCATCTGCATTTGACTTCCATAGCCCTTTTTATTTGACTTTATACACACCCCATTTCAATCCCCAGTTTACCGCTGTACGGATAGATTGTAATTGCTTTCAGCCATTGTAAACGCCTTTGAGCCATAGCCAATGACTCTCATCTGTCCATTGAGGCGTTGGAAAAGCACATCCCTTTATCCTTTGTTAGAGTTGTTTGTCTGCAGCATGAAAGAGAGGTTCAAATCAGGCTAGGCCAAGACAGGTGGCTTTGTGAGGAGAGCGACCAGTTGTTCTAAACCTTTCTGATTTTCAGGGGTCTAGTCAAGAGGCTCTCGGGAAAACACCTGTGGTCATTTGGTATATCTTCCATGCACTGGGATTTGGGCTATTATTTTATGATAATAGATTGGTTTTGCAATCCTAGAAAAATCCTGTATGCAAGAGCGATGGTAGCCAAGAAATCCAGTGAGCTTTCTCACCATACTAAGTTTTTAATTTTTTTTTAAATTTCAGGCAAATTCATACTTTTAAAACCTTTTCTGTTACAGACTAAAAAAATATTGTTATTACAGTTATTTTTTTGTAAGCTGATCTATATTCATATTTTGTTTTCAATAATGTTAATAAGGATACAATGTTATGCAGAGGTGTACTTACTGTATAACAAGTTTATAGACAAATTATATTGTTTATAGTCGCGGTGGAAAGTGTGGGGGTGAAATGTTTACTTTTTCCTAAGGGGGGGGCGAAACAGAAAATAATTGTCTTACACTGTCTTAATGTATGTACACAAATAGATAAGGGTTTGAAATACAAATACAACGTAACCATATTTGTATGCACTTAACAGTGAAGCAGAGATATACATCTCATATCAAAGCACAAAGAATAGAGGGGGTCAACAGATCCCACCAATTGCCGAAATTTTCTCTCAACCTTGGGTGAGGATGACTTTGTCCAAAACATACTAAGGGACTTTGTGCAGCACAATCAGTGCCCATGTGTGTAAGCTGGAAAGCAAACATTAGAATGGTTCAGAACTCAATCATAAATGGGCTTATTTATATCCATCTCATAAAGTCTTCCATGCATCAGTTGCACATCCTTTTATCCTCTCATCTCTTTCATGCAGAATAAATTCAGACTAGAAAGACACATGCTGAAATAGTCCAATAGCTCAAGAGATTTTGGACAGGAAAATGTGTTTAAATCTCTAACAGCAATACGATGACCTTCAAACCAAGGGAAAATCTTTCTCTCAAAGACATATTGCCCATGTCCACTGGACCCCGTTGTCTTTTCAACTCAGAATTAGACATTCAGCACAGCTCTACTGATCACAACACAAAGCCCTGATTATCAATATTTAGAAAATGGAATGTGATCATAAACATGATAAGAACTGGTCATGCATTCATAACCTGCTCACTCCCTCTACAGATTTGCTGATGAGCTCTCTCATTTATGTTTTGAGGTCTTTGTCTACAGGGAGGCAGCAAG
Source organism: Entelurus aequoreus (assembly GCF_033978785.1). Lineage (NCBI taxonomy): Eukaryota > Metazoa > Chordata > Actinopteri > Syngnathiformes > Syngnathidae > Entelurus > Entelurus aequoreus. The sequence goes on from NC_084737.1 coordinate 47,621,943, forward strand.
GCGAAAACAGATGAAAATCACATATCATGAATGTAAATTGTGGCTGGTTAGTCATCATGGACTGTATAGGCTCACCAGAAATATGTGTAATACTGTGCAAACCAATATCACCTCTAATTCCAACAACCTTTAAAAGACAAAACATAACATATTCTACTTAAGTAGTTGGATCATGTACCCCGTCTATGTATATGAAGTACAAAAAAAAAAAGTATAGACTGTACATTGAAGATTAAATTGTACATTCAATTGTGTAATCAGCCAAACTCGCTCAGTTAGTAAGGTGTTGAATTACATTTTCTAGATAATCACAATGTTTATTTAGCATCAAAAGAGAGTGTAGTTTGTTACCACAGTAACAATGTGCCATCTGTCAATGCTTTAAACTTCAAGGTTGATTTCACCCAGATTGCAACTAGAAGCTTTTATTGTGTGTGATGGCTTGTGCAAAGCTGGTTATTGTAGATATATGATGCAATATTTTCCTTGAGGGATGTCTTAAGGAGATGAGTATTTATAATACATTCATAGTAGTATCTATTGAATCAAATATGATGTTGACTAATCTGTAGCCTTCACTCTGTTATGTCTATAGAGGGGTGAAAGGAGATGGCACAACAGCAGAAGTATAACTCAATATATATTTATTGAGAGATTGATGAATACGTAGGGTGTGTATGCTACTATGTGTTTGAATTTGAGCTATGTGCTGGGATTAACATATGAATATACCGTAAGGGGTGTTGTCAAGCGTGTTTTTTTGCGTGGGAGTAAAAAGTGGGGAACTAGCAACTGTTTTAATTTGAGAAACGTGGACCACGGGGTGTCGCTTGACTGAGGGAGGTAGGGAAAGTTTAACAGCTACGGGGTTAATTATGGCCTCTATAGTGTATGGGCCTACAAATCGGGGTGCGAGTTTACGAGATGGTACCTCGAGATGAAGATCCTTAGCCCGTAGTAAAACGTGTTGACCCGTAGAGTACGAGGGAGCCGGGATGCGTCGCTGATTAGCACTGCGGCACATCCTTTCAGAAGACTTAAGTAGAGAGGCCCGGGGGGCTTTCCAAATTTGATGTCATCTTTTGATGTGATTACGAGAAGAGGGAACTGCAGCTTCAATCTCCTGTTGAGGAAACATAGGTGGCTGGTAACCTAAGGAGCATTCAAAAGGTGGCAATCCGGTAGCCAAACTCCTCAAGGAATTATAAGCAAATTCAACCCATGGTAGGAACTTGCACCACAAGGAAGGTTGTCTGGTGGATATGCAACGTAGCATCGTCTCTACACTTTGGTTGGCTCTCTCTGCTTGACCGTTACTTTGAGGGTGGTAACCGGAGGTAAGACTGACCGTGGCCCCAATTCCCTTGCAAAAGTTCTGCCACACCCGGGAGGTGAACTGGGGACCACGGTCCGAGACGATGTCCACAGGAATGCCGTGTTGCCTGACTATGTGGGTTGTGAGAAGATCAGCAGTCTCGGAAGAAGATTGAAGTTTGGGAAGGGGAATGAAGTGTGCTGCTTTAGAAAAACGGTCAATAATAGTGATAATAGTGGTGTTACCTTGGAAAGGTAGAAAACCAGTGATGAAGTCCAGAGATGTGTGTGACCAAGGGCGACTGGGAACTGGAAGTGGAAGCAACAGTCCTGCCGGCGGTCTGTGGGAAAGCTTATTACGGGCACAAGTGCAACAAGCAGCAATGAACTCACAGGTATCATTGGCCATGGATGGCCACCAGAACCGCCAGCGGATGAAGGATAGGGTACGCTGAAATCCCGGATGGTAGGTGAAAACACTGGAATGTCCCCAGTCCAGAACTCGAGGTCGTAGCTCACGAGGAACGAAGAGTCTGTTAGGAGGTCCTCCCTTGGGTCCCGGACTTACTCTCAGGGCTTCCTTGACCAGGCCCTCCACTTCCCATGTGACCATGCCAATAATCCTGGAGGAAGGAAGGATAGTTTCCTCCGTGGTGTCGTCAATGGTTTCCTCCGAGAACTGACGGGAGAGGGCGTCAGCCTTGGTATTATGGGAGTCCGGCCTGAAAGAGAGAATATAATTGAAATTACTAAAAAATTGGGACCATCGGGCCTGTCTGTCATTTAGTCTTTTGGCCGACCGGACATGCAGCAGATTGCGGTGGTCCGTGAGGACCTGGAATTGATGCTTTGCTCCCTCTAGCCAATGTCTCCACTCCTTCAATGCCTCGTGTACAGCGAGCAATTCTCGATTACCAGCGTCATAATTGCGTTCAGCAGAGGATAAACGTCGCGAGAAGAAGGCACATGGATGAACCTTGTTGTCCAGCTTGGAGCGTTGGGAGAGGACTGCCCTATACCAGAATAGGATGCGTCCACCTCAACGATGAACGGACTGTCTGGGTCTGGATACACGAGGATGGGAGCGGAGACAAAACTCCTTTTGAGGCACCAGAACGCCATTCCTGCTTCTCGGTTCCACTGAAAGGGTACATTGGTAGAGGTAAGTGCATGAAGGGGTGCGGCCAACTTACTAAAGTCCTTAATGAATCGTCTGTAGAATCCGGCAAATCCCAGGAAGCGTTGCAACTCAGTACGAGTTGAGGGTTGAGGCCAGTCAACCACTGCCTTCACCTTTTTGGGATCAGCCTTGATATGTCCTCTTTCAATAATAAATCCCAAGAAATCAACAGAAGAAGAGTGGAACTCACATTTTTCAGCTTTGATGAAAAGGCAGTTTTCCAGAAGGCGTTGTAGGACGAGCCGGACGTGCTGTTGATGCTCTTGAGGGTTCTTGGAGAAGATAAGAATATCATCCAGGTAAACGACAACAAAACGGTCTATCATGTCACTGAGGATGTCGTTAACGAGGGCTTGAAAAACTGCAGGTGCATTGGTCAGACCAAAAGGCATAACTCTATACTCAAAATGTCCTAGGTGAGTATTGAAGGCAGTCTTCCACTCATCTCCTTCCCTGATTCGTACCAGATGATAGGCGTTCAAAAAAGGGTTCAAAAGATTAATTAAGCAGGGGTAATGGATATTTATTCTTTATTGTTATGCTGTTAAGTTGACGGTAATCGATACATGGCCGGAGAGATCCATCCTTGATAGTCTCATTAAGCCCTCTCCTGTAGGCACTCAGAAGAGCTCTGTCATCCCAACCACTCTCAGCTGCCAAAGTGCGGAACTCCAGGGTGTAGTTAGCCACGGATCGGGGGCCCTGTCTGAGGGAATGAAGCCTAGAGGCAGCATCTCTTCCATCTGCAGGATGATCAAAAACAGCCAGAAATTATTTACGAAAAGTGGCATAATTAGAGTTGAAGCCCAAAGTTATGTTAAGGGCAGAAGTGGCCCACTTTAGAGCAGGTCCCGAAAATAGGGAGAACATAGTCAGAGGGCTGGTGTAGAAAAATAAACTCACATGGTAGAGTGGCCGTGTCAGCAACTTGAGGGTTGCAGGTTCGATCCCTACTTCCGCCATCCTAGTCACTGCTGTTGTGTCCTTGGGCAAGACACTTTACCCACCTGCTCCCAGTGCCACCCACACTGGTTTAAATGTAACTTAGGTATTGGGTTTCACTCTGTAAAAGCGCTTTGAGTCACTAGAGAAAAGTGCTATATAAATATAATTCACTTCACATTGAGTCAGGAAGCCACGACAAAGTTCAAAATTCCCCTCAAAAATTTTAGGACTGGCTATCTTGGGTTCGCGAAGGGAAGACGGTCCTTCGGTGGCAAATGTCTCAGAAGTGCTTAAACTGGGTGTGGGAGGTGTCTCCTGACCGAGACTGAGTTTGTCTATTCTAGACAGCAGATTAGCAAACGCGACATCAAGTTTGTCCTCCAAGGTGTTAAATCGTGCTTGGTGTTGTCGAAGGACAGACTCGATGGTAGATAGGTCTTTAGGAGGGGAAGATCGGACCAAAGTGCCGGGTGGAGACCTTGTTGCGCCGTCTGGTTCAATATTGCTCGGAACGTACTGTTATGTCTATAGACGGGTGGAAGGAGATGGCACAACAGCAGAAGTATAACTCAATATATATTTATTGAGAGATTGATGAATACGTAGGGTGTGTATGCTACTATGTGTTTGAATTTGAGCTATGTGCTGGGATTAACATATGAAGATACCGTAAGGGGTGTTGTCAAGTGTGTTGAATGAGGGCGTCCAAATCCAGAGGGAAGAGGCAGGGAAGTCCGATGTCCAAACGGGGTTGTGGGTAGGAGAGAGCAAGTCTGGTGTCCAAAAGGGGCCGTGGTGCAGGAGAGAGCGTCCAAAGTCCAGGCAGGGTGTCGATAGATCAGGAGGGCAATCAGGGTCCAGGGGAAAAGGAAGTTGACACTGAGACACGAGACTGTGGAACAAAAGGGAGACGAAGATGATCAGACCAGGACACAAGGAAACAAGCTACGAGAGATATACTGGTGGGAAGTCAGAGACGTGAAGCTTACTGCGAACAGGGCTATGTTCTGACTACGAGTAGTCAGTGGCGAGTCTCTTTATCCTGTCATCTGTAATCACTGCCAGCTGTGCTGATTGAAAATGGCCTCCGGCTGCGGCGGCGTGTGGGCACGGTCTGCACAGCGCGTGTGGGGGTGTGTCCAGATGCGCTCACAGTGGAGCCGCTGAGTGCTCCTGCAGAAGAGAGAGAAACAGGCTGCGCATGTGCGTACGCCGTAACACACTCAGCAATTATTCTATCATCCCATATTACTTAAAACTGGAGCAGTCAGAATAGGAACAATAGAGTTTACATGTAATTTAATCCCCTTGGATTAGGAGGATGTGAAGAATGTGGCGTTTTAAATAAATAATTATGAATAAATACAAATACCTATATGAATGCATTTGAATGTTAGGTACATTGTTTTACTTCAAATGGGACCATGAAATACTACAGAAGAGCACATTATGTTTGCACACGAGTGGCAGTGAGAAGTAAGTAATTTATACTTGATACTTTTGTATGCCATATTTTTCACTTTGGGTCAGCACATATGATAATTGTTGTATTAATGGCTTGCAACCACCTCACCTATATATATATAGGCATTTCCAGGTTTGACTTGGTGGTAAAGTATTCCATATGGATACTGTTTATTTACCTCTAAACAAGACAGATATCATCAAACCATAGTGGAATGTGATAGAGTGAATCCATACGCTCAAGAAGAAATACTTTTCTCAGGATTTAAAACATTCATTATCTCCAGAGGCTCGCCAAATGATGTATTCATATCTTTAAAGTTAAAATCCTTTATCGGTTTGTGCCAATTAATTTTTACAATCCTGATACACACACACGCACACACACACACACACACATACTCACACACACTTACACATTCATATATATTTATATATATATATATATATATATATATATATATATATATATATATATATATATATATATATATATATATATATATATATATGTATATATACATATATATATATATATATATATATATATATATATATATATATATATATATATATATATATATATATATATACATACATATCCATATATATGGATATATATATATATATATATATATATATATATATATATATATATATATATATATATATATATATATATATATATATATATATATATATATATATATATATACACATACACACATATATATATACACATATACATATATATTGATATATATATGTATATATATATTGATATATATATATACAGTATGTGTGTGTATATATATATGTATGTGTGTGAGTGTATATATATATATATATATATATATATATATATATATATATATATATATATATATATATATATATATATATATATATATATATATACTGTATATTTATATATAAATATATGTATGTATGTATGTATATATATATATACAAACCCCGTTTCCATATGAGTTGGGAAATTGTCTTAGATGTAAATATAAATGGAATACAATGATTTGCAAATCCTTTTCAACCCATATTCAATTGAATGTACTACAAAAACAAGATATTTGATGTTCAAACTCATAAAGTTTATTTATTTTTTGCAAATAATAATTAACTTATAATTTCATGGCTGCAACACGTGCCAAAGTAGTTGCAGCCACTGTGTTACATGGCCTTTCCTTTTATTAACACTTAGTGAACGTTTGGGAACTGAGGAGACGCATTTTTTAAGCTTCTCAGGTGGAATTCTTTCCCATTCTTGCTTGATGTACAGCTTAAGTTGTTCAACAGTCCGGGGGTCTCCGTTGTGGTATTTTAGGCTTCATAATGTGCCACACATTTTCAATGGGAGACAGGTCTGGACTACAGGCAGGCCAGTCTAGTACCCGCACTCTTTTACTATGAAGCCTCGTTGATGTAACACGTGGCTTGGCATTGTCTTGCTGAAATAAGCAGGGGCGTCCATGGTAACGTTGCTTGGATGGCAACATATGTTGCTCCAAAACTTGTATGTACCTTTCAGCATTAATGGCGCCTTCACAGATGTGTAAGTTACCCATGTCTTGGGCACTAATACACCCCCATACCTTCACAGATGCTGGCTTTTCAACATTGCGCCTATAACAATCCGGATGGTTCTTTTCCTCTTTGGTCCGGAGGACACGACGTCCACAGTTTCCAAAAGCAATTTGAAATGTGGACTCGTCAGACCACAGAACACTTTTCCACTTTGTATCAGTCCATCTTAGATGAGCTCAGGCCCAGCGAAGCCAACGGCGTTTCTGGGTGTTGTTGATAAACGGTTTTCGCCTTGCATAGGAGAGCTTTAACTTGCACTTACAGATGTAGCGACCAACTGTTGTTACTGACAGTGGGTTTCTGAAGTGTTCCTGAGCCCATGTGGTGATATCCTTTACACACTGATGTCGCTTGTTGATGCAGTACAGCCTGAGGGATCGAAGGTCACAGGCTTAACTGCTTACGTGCAGTGATTTCTCCAGATTCTCTGAACCCTTTGATGATATTACGGACCGTAGATGGTGAAATCCCTAAATTCCTTGCAATAGCTGGTTGAGAAAGGTTTTTCTTAAACTGTTCAACAATTTGCTCACGCATTTGTTGACAAAGTGTTGACCCTCGCCCCATCCTTGTTTGTGAATGACTGAGCATTTCATGGAATCTACTTTTATACCCAATCATGGCACCCACCTGTTCCCAATTTGCCTGTTCACCTGTGGGATGTTCCAAATAAGTGTTTGATGAGCATTCCTCAACTTTATCAGTATTTATTGCCACCTTTCCCAATTTCTTTGTCACGTGTTGCTGGCATCATATTGTAAATTTAATGATTATTTGCAAAAAAAAAAAAAAAAAGTTTATCAGTTTAAACATCAAATATGTTGTCTTTGTAGCATATTCAACTGAATATGGGTTGAAAATGATTTGCAAATCATTGTATTCCGTTTATATTTACATCTAACACAATTTCCCAACTCATATGGAAACAGGGTTTTTAATTAATTACTTATATGTATTTTACAACGCTGTTACCAATACATTGGAAGTAATGCGGCATGCTATTTTGATGTGATTGTATGTCAACAAGTTCAATGCCGGAAGAGACAATGTCACACAGCAAACAACACACAACATGTAAGTATACACACACATACACACTAATTTACACACTACTACTACTACTACCACCGGGAAATAATGAACTGCAATGCCAGAAATTAATAAAAAACAAATTTAAGTAACGCAATAAAATTACTTTCCTGAGTAATTAATACAATTTTTTAAAGAAAATTTCAGTTTGCACCTGTAATTTTTTTTTTTTTTGCCAAAGTAACGAGTGACTATAAATAATTACTTTTTGAAAGTATATTGCTAAACACTGATTAAGTTGTTCTAATTAATTGTTCTCCAAGCTAGATTTGTCAAACTTGCTCAATGTGTTGCATTTCTGTTGCTGAATTACTCTTTAGCTCTAGGGTGTTCAACATTAAGTTTGATTATTAGGTCAAAATGTGGACTCATTAGGCACATTTTCTGCTTTATTTGTTGCCACAGGCGTTTGTTGATTTCATGAGATAATATATCTAACACAATGATTCTTGAATGGTGCACATTTTCTCTCCCTTTATTTATAGAGCACCTCATAGAAACAGCACAAACCACCATCTGTTATGTGCATCTACAAATGACAGGCCACAGTTTCTGTCGATTTGAAATGGGACCATTCATTTATATGAGCTCAAACAGTAAACATGTGGCGAGCCAGGCAGGAGGGACATGTACCTGGGCTCCATTTCTGTGTAATGGAATTGTAACCACGGCCAGCCTGGTCATAAATCTCACTCAGAGCACGATTGGACGCTCCTGCTGGTACAGTGTGTATGGACATGGTTAGGTGATAAAGTAATGATTCGTGCAGAGGTGGTAAGGATGATGACAATTATGATGACTGCAAAGGCAGTGATGATGGTTGTGATGATGGCAATGGTGCTTACTGTGAGACCATCATACAACGGGAATGTGTACAACATCCTCAAAGTTACATTTTTCAAAGCAAAAACAGTAACAAGAACACCACAGGCGAGCGTACGTTACCAATGGTGGTTAAACACAACATTTACATTTTTTTAATGTCTATATTTGTATATATATATATATATATATATATATAAATGTGTGTGCGTGTGTGTTAAAATGTTGTGTTTAAATATGTGTGTAAATAAATATAAATATATACAGTATTATGTGTGTATATGTGTTTGTGTGTATATAGTGTTTGTGTGTGTATATATATATATATATATATATATATATATATATATATATATATATATATATATATATATATATATGGAACATCATCCCTACATACAGCTAGCCTTAATAGCATGTTTGCATCGATTAGCTTGCAGTCATGCACTGACTAAACATGTCTGATAAGCACTCCACACAAGTCAATAAAGCTCACCTTTGTGCATTCACGCACAGCATAAAACGTTTGGTGGACAAAATGAGACGTAGAAGCAGTGGCATAAAACATGTCGTACTGTGGCAATGTCCGAGAAAATTATACATGTACACATACTGTTGCGTCACAGTCCACACAACTAGGGTGAGTTCAAGGACCGCTGAAATTGGTAGAACAAAACGGCGCTGGCCTATTAGTCATCAGTGAAGCATAAACACAAACATATTAAACAGTGGGCTTTCTAACAATTAGGAAGGTTTGTCGTCCTACGGAAACCATATTTCCCCCATATTTTTCCATTTTCATAATTTTTTTTTTAAAACTACTACTTTTTTGCATTCAACACATTTTGTTTGGATTGTATTTTTTTTTGACATTTCATTAAGAAAAGCGCAGAAATGATATTTTGACGTGAAAATTCATGTTTGAAAGTATGGATTACCGCGTTTCCGCGGGAATTTCCAATGCATGCAAATATTCCAGTATTTTCTCCACAGCTCCTATTTGGCGCGGGCGTCCACTCCTCCGCCACTGACCTGCACAACTGCGTTTGGAAGCCTCGGACGCTTCCGAGCCGCCTTTTTCACAACATTGCTCCACGCCGAAGACTGCAATGCATTTTTACTCTCTTGAAGTGAAGTGAAGTGAAGTGATTTATGTTTATATAGCGCTTTTCTCCAGTGACTCAAAGAGCTTTAACATAGTGAAATTCAATATCTAAGTTACATTTAAACCAGTGTTGGTGGCACTGGGTGCAGGCGGGTAAAGTGTCTTGCCAAAGGACACAACAGCAGTGACTAGGATGGCGGAAGCGGGGATCGAACCTGGAACCCTCAAGTTGCTGGCACGGCCACTCTACCAACCGAGCTATACTCTTCCCATTGTTCAGGTGTCTGCACTAATGTAGCTTCTGCCTGTGCATGTACAGCCGCTCCGCCTGTCAGCTCAGGTACGCCCCGTCGGCTCTCAACAGCTTTTAGCCGGCGATCCATAGCTGCTGCTGTTACACCAAGGGTTTCATTCACCCTAGATTAAGTCTCCATAGCTGCTCTTTAAGTCGAGACTTCTTGTCTCAACTGCTCCTTTCGGATGAGCAGAGCTGAGGCATTCACCTTGCAAATCCAACCGGAGGTAATTCATCCAGGTAGTGTGATGCAAACCTGGGAATATTCTCATCACACTCATTTAGCACCTTTGGGCAGTCTATAATATTATTATTGTCCTTTTGAATGCCTTTCTGCCTTGTGCACCATATGGAAGTTGCACACAACTTGGTTCAAAAAGTTATGCAGAATATTGTAAAACCCTTAACTTCTTTTTGTAAACTGTCATTCCAGACTGGCCACTTTTCAAGTAAAATTGAAATTGCTGATTTAATTCCGCTCTTCAAAAGTGATAAACACGCCTTTACTAATTACAGACCAATTTCTCTTTTGCCTCAATTTTCAACATTTTTAGAGAAACTATTTAATTCTCGACTTCAAACGTTTCTTGAGAAACACCATATAATCAATGACGGTCAGTATGGTTTTAGGTCCAAAAGAACAACCTTAATGGCAATAATTGAAGCTATTGAAGAAATTACTGAAATGTATACTATTTGCAGACGACAGAAAAATATATTCAACAGTAGTGATGACTATAATGAGCTCATACAGTAAATACAGTAAACAGGGAACTAAACATAATAACAAAATGGATGGACACAAACAAATTATCCTTAGATATAAATAAAACTAAGATAGTTATCTTTGGTAATCGCAACATAACGTCTGAACAGAAAAGAAGTATTGATAGTACCCAAATTGAAATCGTAAATGAGAATACATTTTTGGGAGTAATTATTGATAGTAAACTATCATGGAAACCTCATGTCAGACACATTGAAACAAACATCTCTAAGAGCCTCTCAATTATAAACAAAGCAAAACTATACCTTAATGAAAATGCACACTGTACTCTATACTGCATCTTGGTACTCCCATACCTTACATACTGTGTTAAAGTATGGGGGAATACTTACCAGAACACAATTAATCCTTTGATCATATTACAGAAAAGAGCAGTGCGGATCATTCACAAGATTGTTTTTTTTAGAACATACTCATAATCTGTTTATGCAATCAAAGTTGCTAAAATTTGATGATCTTGTTAAATATAAGACATTAATAATCTTATATAAAGCATTAAATACATTTTCACAAAGGTTTTTATAACACCAGTGCGGGCTCATAACTTGAGAGTTTTTGGTTATTTCTCATTGCCAAGAGCTCAAACCACTCAAACGTTTGTGTGTGTCTGTATGCGGAGTATAACTATGAAACAAACTGGACTTACAACACAAGCAATACCAAACTATTCATCGATTTAAACTGTTATACAAACATCGGGTCTGGTTCAAATATAGAGATGAGGGTCTTTAATTTGAATTTTTATTATACTGTCTCATAGTGTTAACATGTGCTCAATGTTTCCTTACCATTGTTGGTATATTGTCTATTACCATTGTTGGTATTTTGTCTATTACCATTGTTGGTATTGTTCATTCTTCTTACATTGTTGCTACACATTTTTGTTACAGGGTAATAATTATTTGTTACCCATGGTAATGTCACCATGATATAACATTTGTAGTATAATCCTTGAATAAAGTAACACTGAAGCTCAATGTATCAATCATTGAATGGAGAACTGGGCGTGGGTTTGAATACATTATCTTCTTCCCACTCCTTTTCAGGCAAAACTGGATTGTCATGTTTATATAGTACATTACCCTTTGCATCATATGAATTAATATCATTATATGTTGTTGACCTTGTACTTTCTCTTTGTCATTGCCTGAAATAAATGAAAAAAAAAAAAAAAAATCTAAATAAAATATATATACAACTAATATATATATACATATATATATATATAGATTATATATATATATATATATATATATATATATATATATATATATATATATATATATATATATATATATATATATATATATACCGTAATTTCTGGACTATAAGCCGCACCTGACTATAAGCCGCACCAGCCAAATTTAGGGGAAAATACAGATTGCTCCATATATAAGCCGCACCCGACTATAAGCCGCAGGGTTTTGATGTGTAATTACCGTAGTATATAAGGGGTTCCTGCTACCACGGAGGGGATTGTCGGGACAGAGATGACTGTCTGGGAACGCAAAGCGTCCCATTTATTAACAATAAATCTTTCAATCATTCAATCAAACTTTCACATCTTTGACATGGCGAACAGAATTCGTGCAGAGTACAAATAATACAACGGTGCAAAGTAATACAAAGTGCTCGCCTGTACGTTATCAAAATAACCAGCCTACCGGTATATGAAAAGTCAGTCTTTAATCATTGTGTCATCGTCTTCCTCCTGCGTACTAAAACCACCGAAATCCTCTTCGTCGGTGTCGGAGAAGAACAGGCCGCAAATAAGCCGCACCCTTGTATAAGCCGCAGGGACCAGAACGAGGGGAAAAAGTAGCGGCTTATAGTCCGGAAATTACGGTATATATATATATATATATATATATATATATATATATATATATATATATATATATATATATATATATATATATATAATTAATATATATATATATATATATATATATATATATGTATAATTAATATATATATATATATATTATATGCATATCATATATATATATATATATATATATATATATATACTGTATGTATATATTTTATGTATATATTTTTTGCCGTGAGAAGAGGAAACATCAGTGCAGCAAACGCCTACTGCGCACGTCGTTCAGAGGTGGTTTGTGCTTCACTTCCATGTTCAGATTACAGTTAATGTGCAGTGATAACTAATCATTTAGATTGCTACTGTGACTAATTTAGGAGGTGAGGTGAACAGAAATGAAAGAAGGTCGGCAGCAAGTGGAAAAAGAGTTTTACGATCCTATATCAAAACATGTCAAGACACTTTCTCAAATCACACACTTTCCCTGCTTCAAAATAAAAGCGCTACGCTATACATCCGATTAAACTACATTTACAAAATGAAAATGTCTTAAATTACGATAATGCTCTGTCACAAGGTACGGGCACCGGATCCAGTATTTTTTTGCATGGACTGAAACCAGCCACTACAACTGGCCACCGATTTACGTAAGATCCATGTTTGGGTGCCTGGGTTGCGTGTAACATCACGTCTGTTCGAATTAACACTTGCGAGTGGCGAGTGCTTGCTAGCACTGGAGAGGAAAACAGGCGATTTCATAGCGGACATGCACTTAATAATAATGTTTCATGACAAAAACCCAACCATGACAAATAGAAAACGCTCTAAAGTGTGGCTCGTTTTTTCAAATGCGATGCAGATGCAGATTACACTCGGTGATTTTATGACGCCAAAATCAAGGCAAGTGACGGGAATACTTCCAAACTAAGGAAGCACCTGATTACACACAGGATTTTTCTCATAGCTGACGAGTGCAGCCAAGTTAAATGTACGGCTGCAACTCCTGCAGTTGGCACCTTTAGCGACTCTGCTGTAGCCAACAACATGGGGGACGAAATGGCGTTAACATTTGGTGATGACAACAGCGACATCATCCTCCTCTGCGTCTGCTCCAGGTAAAAAGCCTACTGTATAAGAATATGTTAGCTTTGTATTTCAACTATCAATAGTTATCATAATCAGCTCGGTTCCTCGTACTGTACTTTGTAGTGTTAATGTAAAGTTTTTGCTTCACTTTCATTTGTAGTTTAATACTTTTGAAAAAAAATGAATTGGACTTTATTTTTAATCCATTCTCCTTTGCTCATTTGTTTTGAACTTAATTCCCTTAATTGGCACCATAGACCCCCACCACATATTTGCTAGATGGAAAAAAATAGTAGTACATGGAGCTGGGTTTTATTTATTTACCACATGAACACACACAATCGTACTGTATCGATTCAAATGTGAACAGTACCCATCCCTATTTGTCAGAGATATTTTGTAATGTTGTTCTCTGATATGTGCACCCAAATAAATGCTAGTACATCAGTTGAGAAATATTAAGTGGGGGGGCGGGTGTGCTGAAATATTGCGTACATTCTTTTATAACATGTTCTGGTCGAGTCTTCAATTACAAAATGATTAGCAGGCTGAATATTGCATTTTATTAATTAATAGAAAAGGTTAAAACATTGTCATGCAGCAATATGAAGATCAGTACATTGTACAACATGTAATGTACAGAATATCAGAAGCATTTATTCAGGTAGAAATAGAAAATAAAAAGGGACAGGCGGTAGAAAATGGATGGATGGATGTTACCAAACATCTTTGACAATGAAACATGATCATAACAATCCACATTTTGTGTTATTTATGCGTGAAACTGATATCTAAACATGGAAGTGTAGCTCCTTTTCTGAATGAAAGTGCTCCTGCAGGAATACAAATTCTGTATTTCTATAAAATACAAAATATGGCAAAACACCAACACACAGTGGCCATTTTTTAAAAAATTGTCATTAAATCATGTTTGTCCTTTTTGTGTTATGCTGTTTAAAAAAGCATAATGTTTAAAACACATTTCATTAATACACATTGTCTGTTCCCGTTGTTAAAACTTAAAACAATTATATTATCATATATTCCAAAAAAATGTTTTTTTTTAAAAATAAAGATAAATACTTAAATATCTGCTTTACTTATGATCTCAAAGGAAGTTATCCATTCAAATTGTACACTGTAAAAATGACAATAGATTTTACAATAACATTTTGGCGACTGAGTTTTTTACCAAATAGTCTAACTTTGGTACCGTTTTTCCATGTACAGTAATACACTGTTAAAACTACAATCAAAGTTGCAGGATTTTTACTGTAACAAACTGGAGTAATTTTTATCCATTCCGATTCCATTTTTGAATTTGTTATTATATGCTGTGAAAAAAGAACACCGCAAATTCAGCGGTAACATTTTGGTGACTGAGCTGCCAGTTTTTACAGTAAAATCCAAATATTTTTGTTACAGCGTACGTAAAATAAAAAATATATATTAAAATGCATCGCAACTATATACATGTATTATACATACAAATGTATTTACTGTTACAAGTGATCCTCTGAGGGCAACCATAATTGTGATGTGGCCCTCAATGAAAACAAGTTTGCACCCCTGACCTCGAGAGAGGCTAATGTAACAGCTCTTAACTGTTGAAGTGCATAGGATGGAAGGGGGCAGATCAAACCATAAATCGGTGGTGTCGACGCCAAGGTTAATATCAGTATATGATCGATTAAGTGATTAAGGAGATATTTTTATTTTCTTAAACTATTTTGCTTTTGTTTACAAATTTAAGAAATAATTCCTTGGACGCAGGAGGACTTTGAGGGCAAACAAGATTTAAAAGAGTAATAGATGGTACTTTTTAAATTGTATTTAGTTATTTTGTTTTATTGACTTTGTTTTGATCAACAATTATATGTAATTAAAAAAGGTTAAGGAAGTGGTTTAAATATTGTTTTGATATCGTTGAACTGTCAATAGCACTCACCCTAAATAATTTGAAAAATGTACAGTTAAAACATGTGATCGGTCTTGAGATGATCTCACTCATGGATGATCAGAATTGGCAGCATAAATTGATTTGCACTGTAATAAGGGACAAAGTACGTCTCTTAATAACTCAATGCAGAAGGGCGGAGAGGGGTTTTATAGGAGGGGATTGATTTTGTTGCATGTAAAATAAAGAAAGCATATTTGTCAAAGTTGTTGTGTATTATTATCAACGGCACAGCAGTGGAGATCGTAAGCAGCACCAAGTTCCTGGGGGTGCATATTGACAATATGACCTCGTCCCTACACACCGGAGCTCTTGTAAAAAGAGCTCACCAGCACATGCCTTTTTTGCGTCGGATGAAAAGAGCAGAGCTCCCTCCCCCCATTCTCACCACATTCTACAGAGGCACTACAGAGAGCCCGCTGACCACCTGCATCTCTGTCTGGACTGGAGCCTGCAGTGCCTCAGACTGGAAGTCTCTCCAGAGAGTGGTGAGGACAGCGGAAAAGATCATCATGACTCCTCTTCCTCCTATCCAGGAAATTGCAAAAAGCAGCTGCCTGACCAGGGCTTAGAAAATCTGTAGAGACTCCTTCTACCCCCACCAAAGACTGTTTTCACTGCTGGACTCTAGAAAGAGGTTCCACAGCCTCTGTAGCAGAACCTCCAGGTTCTGTAACAGCTTCTTCCCTCAGGCCATAAGACTCTTGAACACATCATAATAATCCCCTCAATTCCCCCCAAAAACGGATTAACTCGCCGGAATATAAAGACAATATAACATACATCCATAAACGTGGATGCATATGCAAAAGTGCAATATATTTATCTTTACAGTAATCTATTTATTTATATCTGCACCTTATTGCTCTTTTATCCTGCACTACAACGAGCTAATGCAACAAAATGTCATTCTTATCTGTATTGTAAAGTTCAAATTTGAATGACAATAAAAGGAAGTCTCTCTCTCTCTCTCTCTCTATCTCTCTTTCTCTTTCTCTCTCTCTCTAGTATTCTTATTGTACACGTTTGTACATATCCTTGTATCTCGCTTAAATTCCCACAACAAACTGAAGAGTGCTGGAACGTGCGTTTGCCATAACACGTTAACATGACATCTCCAAGTGTTCAGACATGGTCAGATTCTAGTCATTGTGTTCTAATATATAGACAAACATTGATATAATCCTACCAGATGCACTAATATTGAAGTTCAGATGGTTGCATATTATTTCTGCTCGACTGTGCTGTCATACAATGTTGCTACATACTTGAGTGATCACTGTGATTACTCCATCAGTCATGGCCCTGCACCCGCCTCATAAAAATACAGAAAAGCTTGCAGTTTGTTAGTGTAAATCAGGGAGGCACTGACCCTTCATGGTCTATTTGTATGTTCAATTACAGGTGATCCCATGTGTGTGTATTTTTGTGTTCATGTGTGCCAGTTCTAGGCCAGCAGTGGCACAGAGCTTCTTTCGATCCCTTTTCATAAGTAAATCAATGCAAATGCTAACTACCGTATTTTTTGGACTATAAGGCACAAAAATCAACAGTGCGCCTTATAACCCAGTGCGCTTAATGTACGGCATAATTCTGGTTATGTTTACTGACCTCGAAGCAATTTTATTTGGTACATGGTGTAATGATAAGTGTGACCAGTAGATGGCAGACATACATAAGCGAGGAAGTGAAGTTAATATTTATATAGCGTTTTTCTCCAGTGACTCGACGCGCTTTACATTGTGAAACCCAATATCTAAGTTACATTTTTAAACCAGTGTGGGTGGCACTCGGAGCAGGTGGGTAAAGTGTCTTGCCCAAGGACACAACGGCAGTGACTAGGATGGCGGAAACGGAGATCCAACCTGGAACCCTCCAGTTGCTGGCACGGCCACTCTACCAGTCGAGCTATACGTGTAGACTGCAATACGATGGCAGTAAACAATACCAAAACTTTAAATGTTCCATTGAAATTATAGAACATTACACACAGCGTTTAAAAATCTGTCAAAATGTTTTTAGTATGACTTCGGTAAGCTATGAAGCCACACAGCTTGATGGATTGTCGGCAAATTAAACATACAAGTATTATTATGGTGCGTGTATAAGGGCCGCAAAACCTATTAGCAGACATATTACTTCACAATATTATGCAAAACCAACTTTTCTTACCTTCTGGTACCTGCTGACGTGTATTTGGGATCTGCATAAGTCCTGAAAATGTGCACGCGTCCAGTATTGTAGTCCACGCCAACGCCGTAGTAATAAGCTTCTTCTTTTTCTCTATCTTTTTGTTATCGGGCATTCATCCTCCGCTGTTGCCATTTCTAATATAAAGTAGCATAAAGTTCTTACTTATATCTGTCAGTAGACTAGCTATCAAAGCGCTAAAAACTGTAGTGGGTTTACATAATTCACCCACAGAACTTTAGTTAGTAGAGGGTTCCGGTCGAACGGTTTTTCACGGGGCACATTTCTGGCGTTGATGTTGCATTATTGAGCCACCGATGAGGAGATGCTGCTCCGTTATTGATTTAAGTAAAGTCTAAATGTCATTAAAACAGTTAACACCATCTTTTGACACTTCTTCGACTCCCGTCCTTGCACGCTACACCGCTACAACAAAGATGCTGGGTAGAAGACAATGTCAAAGGTGAGCCACGTAGGTAAGACCGCCCACAAAACAGCGCATCCTGAAGCCACTGTCAGAAAGCTACTTGAAGATGGTCTGTAAAACATAATCTATGCAACATTTTGACCAAAGAACCATCATCACGTTATGTGGACCACAAGATAATGTTTTAATTTTAGAAATAAATCGTAACATGACCCCTTAAGTTCGCCTTATAATCCGGTGCGACTTTTGTATGAAAATAGACCTGAATAGACCTGCTCATCGGCAGTGCCCCTTATAATCCGGTGAGCCCTATGGTTAAAAAAATACGGTATATGTAGACATGTTTGAAGATTGCTAATGAATCACTTTGCTGTGTCACGAGGTGTAGGTGACGAACCCCAAGATGCAGAGAAGGCAGACTTGGTGCAGGAAAACATGATTTAATGTCGAAAATAAAGAAAACACAAACCAGGAGCTAGGAATAGCCAAACTGAAAATAGGAACCAGCAAACAGAAAAACTAGAAACAGCTAATGGCTAACAAGATCTAGCTAACAGGAACACATGAAACAAGGAACAGCTTATCGCTATGACGACAGCGACAAGGACAGGTAGTTATGACAATACTCCAGCACAGACTGGATGGCAAGGCAGGTTTAAATAGTAGCTGGCTGATTGACACCAGGTGTGGCCAGGTGCCAATCAGCCACAGCTGAGGGAACACAGCGCTCAGGGAGACAAGCAGGAAAACAACCAAAATAAAAGCGCTGACAGGAAACAAAGACAAACTCAGAGGAAAAACTAAAACATAACCAAACTGTCAGGGACAAACCTGACATGCTGCTACTGAAGTCTTAAAGAACTCGGCGGAACATACATATATTAAATATTATTCATAGTTATAATTCATATTATTTGGGTAAAATATATTGACTTAGTATGTACTGAATTATTTTTATGTTATGCATGTCAACGATGGATTCAAGTCCAACTGTTTTCTCTTTACAATGAATGGAGTGGTAATTCGGTTTAATCACTCACGACAGCATGATTGATTGCCTTCATTTATCACAAGTGGCACATAAATTGAAGTGTGAATGATTGCACTTGTATCATTGTGGTCAAATGTGCAGTTTACATTCTGCATTTGTTCTACCAATGGGGTTAAAGTCACAGAACTGAAGTTTCTTCCTTCAGCCGTCATCTTTTCAGTGAATAATTTAGTGTGGTCAAATTAGAATGTATATATTGGCTGTGAATTAAACATGAACAGTAATTTGAGCAGGAAATGGAGTCTGATTTGCAATGGTACTATGTAGTTACTTTCCACTAAATGACTCACCAAAGCAGATTTGAGAAATATCTGTAAAAACACATGAAATATGCATGTTAGAAGGGGTATTATTAGACCACAGATGCTTTGATCAAGTTATACAAAAAGTAACCAGCACCTGACAAAATAGCACAATCGGTGTTGATTATCAAAATGGCAGTGGCGAATGTTCAGATTGATGAATAATTGTACCTAAATTAAATGATTGAAGGAAACCATTTTATTTGTATACAGTTGCATAGTTAATGAAACAACAAGGTTCTAATTCAATTGAACTCTTCTTGTTTGTGGAAGACGTTTCAACTTTTGTCCAAGAAAGTGTACCCGATCAAAACTGAACTGAAAAAGTTTTTGTTCACTTTCAACAACACAATGACAGCTTATCTTAGGCTGAATCCTGATTCTCTTCCTTATCCCTTTGCCTTATCATCTTACCTCTTAAATGTGAGGGTAAAGATGAAATGATATAAAAAAGGTATTCTTAAGAAATGCAACAACTCATTCTCAGCTACTTCATCAATTTAATCTGTTTAGTGTCTGAGACAGAGGCAATAATCATATAGTTAATTTCTACATTACATCACAGTAATTAGAAAGATACTAAGCTATAAAAAGCAAACATCCAAGTATGTCCATATGTCATGTATGGAATAGTTGACATTAAGAGTTGGAGTCTAAGGCCCAGTTTACACTGCACACCAAATCTGATTTTTTTCCCCCCTCAAGTGATACAGATCCAATATTTTATGCCAGTCCAAACACTCCAAAGTGCTTCAAATCTGATCTTTTGGCATCATATTTGGGCCACATCTTGAGGTAGTCCGAATCCAAATGGAATCTGATCTTTTAAACTGTGGCTTCAGTCTAGAGGGAAATGTGACCTTAATGCGACCTGATAGCGAATTGTATGTCATATTTGAGCGGGCTACGTCATTTGTGTGCGCAGGGAAAAACGCAGCCCACCAGCAAAGGTTGGTCCGTCATCACAACATCCGCTTTCGGTGAACAAAAGTATTTTTTCCGTTGGCCGAATATTCGGTACATCACTAGTTAATTGTGGGCTATATGTAATATATGAAGATGTATGTATATATATATATATATATATATATATATATATATATATATATATATATATATATATATATATATATATATATATATATATATATATATATATATATATATATATATATATATGTATGTGTGGGGAAAAAATCACAAGACTATTTCATCTCTACAAGCCTGTTTCATGAGGGGTTTTCCTCAATCCTCAGGAGATTATTATTAAATCTCCTGAGGATTGAGGAAAACCCCTCATGAAACAGGCCTGTAGAGATGAAATAGTCTTGTGATTTTTTTCCCACACATACATATTACGCTCTACCACGGTATCGAGCACTATTTTTTGGATAATCTAATTAAGACATATATATATATATATATATATATATATATATATATATATATATATATATATATATATATATATATATATATATATATATATATATATATATATACAGTATATACACACACACACACACACACACACACACACACACACGCATACTTCTATTCTGAAGAAATACCGATCGTTGAAGGACTAGAAATAATGTGTACGCTGTGGCGTATTTGTTTACATGTGACGTACATTGCGTAAGTTGTTTACGTAAGTGAGATGAAAAATAAAGCTAACGTAGACCCACGCTGATGTCAGTATTTCCTCTACTTAACAGCCCAAAAAAGATTAGAACCCTCCCAAAAACATTGCACTATGTATAAATCCATTCATACATTATATTATTTTAATTTGTTTTCACGTTTTAAAAAAATCTAATTTTTAAGGTGTGGTGACCTTTATTTTATTTTGGAGTAGTAGTAGCGACTTCCTTGTTCATTTACGGAAACTGGTCAACTTTCTTTGTTTTCACTTTATCGAGCTGCACATGCAAGTGACGTCGCGGCCACATTGGGGCCCTTTGTGCGTTTCCACTGGAGTCTGATAAAGATCACGTTTTACTTGTAATCTAAACACTCAGCTTTTGAATACATCCGATTTTGTAGACGTCGGCCTGCTGTGTAAACGTAGTCTTAGCTACAATATTGTTAATTAGTTCCGTTAGTTGGTCCTCATAACAAGCGATTTTTAAAAACAAACAACATTCTACGCATTGCTAATGTAAATAAGATTTACATTAGCTTTCTATTTATTTAGGAAATGTAGTCAGTTGTAGTGAAGTCAGTTTGCTGCTAGTCTGACACTGTAGTTTACTAGTTACAGCTACGTTAGCTAGCTTGTATGACAAGCTATTTTAAAACAAACATTCAAAACATGGTAATAATATCTACGTGGCGAGCTAGACGTTAATTATTTTTAAAATCAATATTACTTAGCCCTTCCCTTAGCCTTACAGAAGAATTGGGACGCCACTTGCTTGATATCGATGCACAAAATTGAGGGCAAAGTGCTAAGACAAGGGCTGAGCGGTAGAATTGGGATTCAGCCTTTATGTGGAGGTTAGACCTACTTTTGAACGGTCAAGCTTTGGACCAAAATTATATAAGGCCATTAATTTAAGCCACAAAGTATCTTTTTTTCTGACAATCTGTTCCAGATCTATTGTCGTTATTAACCGTTTCTCTGACCTGTTTTGACCATGGGTGTCATCGGCTATGCCGATGACACCCAAATCTATGTAGCGCTATCACCAAATGACTATCGCCCCATAGATCTTCTGTGCCAGTGCATTGAGCAAGTCAAACACTGGATGTGCCAAAATTTCCTACAACTAAATGAAGATAAAACTGAGATAATTGTTTTTGGTGCTAAAAAAGAAAGGTTTAAAGTCATCCAACACCTTCAATCACTGTCCCTGAAAACCTCAAATAAAGCCAGAAATCTTGGGGTTATTTTAGATTCTGATTTACATTTCGACAGTCACATCAAATCAGTAACAAAATCGGCCTACTATCACCTCAAAAATGTAAAAAGACTTAGAGGGCTCATGTCAGCTCAAGACTTAGAAAAACTTGTACATGCCTTTATTACCAGTAGGCTAGACTATTGTAATGGTCTCCTTGCAGGTCTTCCCAAAAAAACTGTCAGGCAGCTACAGCTTGTTCAGAACGCTGCTGCTAGAGTTCTAACAAAGACCAAAAAATGTGAGCACATTACACCAATTCTTAAATCCTTACATTGGCTCCCTGTACATCAGAGAATAGATTTCAAAATCCTCCTGCTCACATATAAATCACTACATGGTCTAGGGCCCAAGTATATCACTGATATGCTCCCACTATATACGCCCTCTAGATCACTAAGATCTTCTGAGACCAATCTGTTAGCGGTTCCAAGAGTAAACTCAAATCAAGGGAGATCATCATTCAGTCACTATGCAACACATAGCTGGAATAAACTTCCTGAAGATGTCAGACTCTCCCCAACTCTCACTACTTTTAAAACTAGACTGAAGACTTTTATGTTCACCTTAGCTTTCAGCTAAATCTTTTAATCTTTTAACTTTTAACGTCTGCACTGTTTTTATTTTTATTGTCTGCATTTTAATTTTGCTTTTATTTTCTTTCATTTCACTTTGTTGTCTGTGAAGCACTTTGAGTCTGCCTTGTGTATGAAAAGCGCTATACAAATAAAGTTGCCTTGCCTTGCCTTGCCTAAATGGCTGCTGATGTACTACTGTATCTATATTTAACGTAACCCAAGACATAACTGGGTTTTTTGATACATATTGAGCCATCTTGAACCAATTCAATACAACTGTCTGTCCCTCTGTAATAGAGTTGAAAGAAACAAAGATTGGATATTGATCTGTTTCTGTTCACTTTATTAAAGTAAATGTGTCTGTTTTCCTTTGAAATGAAGACATCTGTTACGATGAAGACACACAATTTTAGGCATGCGGGTGAGAGGATTTGGTAATGTAAAAAAAACTGACGTTTTATTCAATGAAATGTATTTTACCAAAATCAATGTACCCTGGTACCTCAAACCTTCAGCATGGGGGGTATATTTGACTGAGGAACATGATAACTAACTGATTGAAATGTCTGTTTTAGTCATTTCAATCTCTCGGAATGCAAAGACAAGTCTCATCATCCTCATGTTCCAGGTGTGCTCTGGAGAGAGTCATATGGGATGAAAAAACAACAAAGTCAGAGACTTGCGTTGGCTTGTGTCTGCAGCTGTCATCTCCTTGCTTCCAGGTGTGTCCTGTCCAGATGTCTCGCATTTTGTCAATACATTTACTGTTCATTGACCTATTCAGGTTGTTGATGTACTTTAGTTGTGCTTTATGTACAGTCATGCTGCGCCAAATGCTGCACTTTCCTTTACTGCTTCACATTTGCAGCATCTGTCTGTTAAACCCAGCTGCTTACATTTTGCAATGCATGTCTTTTGAAAGCTTTTGGAAATGTTCCTGCCACCCTTCCACATCTGTGTGTTTACTGCCTTGCTTTTGGGCACAGTACGACAACTTATCAAATATGAATAAAATAAGTTAAACATGATGGCTAGAACAGTGACTCTCAAACGGGGTCCATCTAGTTGTACGCAATATAATCACTTAATTAAAGTGCAGTGTTTTATTTTCCTAGTGTTATTGGTCAAACTGTGTGTAATGTCACAGTGGCCAAAAATTATAAATATACTTGTTAAATAAAACTCCTGCCTTGGTTTTAATAATTACAAAGGCCTACGCTACTGTATTTTAATATTGGTCATTTTGGTGGTACTTGGAGTGCCAAATGTTTTCTGAGGTAGTTCTTGGTGAAAGAAGTAACATTGAATGTAAAAGTTCAGTCACACTTTTCTTGCAGATATATTTCTCACATTTAGCTCATTTTCATCACATTTAAGTTTGAATTAAATGTTGCCTCTAAATATTATCCCTAAATGTTAAATCTAAAAAATTACATGTAAAATGTAAATGTAAATGGGTTACCGGTATACTTGAATATCGCTTTTCTACCTTCAAGGTACTCAAAGCACTTTGACACTATTTCCACATTCACCCATTCACACACTGATGGCGGGAGCTGCCATGCAAGGCACTAACCACGACCCATCTGGAGCAAGGGTGAAGTGTCTTGCTCAAGGACACAACGGACGTGACGAGGTTGTTAAAAGGTGGGGATCGAACCAGGAACCCTGAGGTTGCTGGCACCGCCACTCTGCCAACCGCGCCACGCCGTCCCTAAAAACAAACGCTTTCCGTGTCGTTCTCGCCAGTTCCAAGTCCTAAACGGCTGTTGTAATGTCCCAACCAGTCGGATTATATCCCTAGCCATCCACATTTAAGGTAAGAGGCATGATTTATGATCTACAATAAACAGGGATACAGGGAAGTGAGGAAACAGCAGACCCCTCAATGATGTAAACATAGGACCAAACGGAAGTGATCACGTCGCCGCTATAAATAGTTTGTCTGCGTTTGTGCTTATAATAACAATATCACTAATACTTGGTTAATATTCAAGTCACGAAATGTAAATTGAGTATTGTTGGCGCTTTTTGAATGGTTATTTACGGGCAGAATAGTAAGCAGACTTTTATTTACGTTTATTTAATATTTAAAATACATTTTAAAAAATCCATCCACCGTCATGTCTTTCATAATGATTGTGAACAATAGGCAAAATTCCCCAAAAAGTGCAGTTCCCCTCTAAAAGGCGCATATCGACATAAGCCTCTGACCAAATGACTTCACGCTCACTATGATCATGTTTTTACTATCTAGCTCACAATTCAGACATTCTTTAGAACCAATCCAAAGCGAGGATGTCAGTTGAAGCATACGTATGACCGTGATCAAATTGTTTACAGCAAAGTAATGATCATATGTGACACAGTCATGAAGTACCAGCGCAGATAAATGATGAAAAACACATACAAAGAGAAAAAGGTGCATTCCAAAAGACTGCATGCCTCGGTGTAAGAAACAATTCCATTTATTTTCAAACGCGCACGTGCAGTGTCAAGTGTTTGAGCGTGTAATTGTCTCTATGTATTGTCTATAGGTTAAACAAAATATAGAAATCTATTTGCATTATTTGTCACTAAGCAGCTGTCCCCTGCGATGATGTGGCGACTTGTTCAGGGTGTACCCCGCCTTCCGCCCGAATGCAGCTGGGATAGGCTCCAGCACCCCCGCAACCCCAAGAGGGACAAGCGGCAGAAAATGGATGGGTGGATGTTGCCTTCTTCCGCAGTAAGAAAGATGTAGGAGTGTCATGCACTGGGAGGAAGAGATGTGGGCCTCGGATTGGTGGAATATTGACATTGTATAAACCTACATCCAAAAAAAAGTCTGCATGCTATAGAGCGTTTTCTATTCGGGCTCCAGTACTATGGAATGCCCTCTCAGTAACAGTTAGAGAAGCTAGTAGAAGCATTTAAGTCCCATCTTAAAACTCATTTGTATACTCTAGCCTTTAAATAGACACCCTTTTTAGACCAGTTGATTTTCTTTTCTGCTCTGCCCCCTCTCCCTTGTGGAGGGGGCGGGGGGTTGGGGACATCTCTGCGCTGCTGACCTGTCTCCGCTCGGGATGGTCTCCTGCTGGCCTCCTGCTGGCCCCACTATGGACTGGACTCTCACTATTATGTTAGATCCACTATGGACTGGACTTTCACAATATTATGCTAGACCCACTCGTCATCCATTGCACCGGTCTCCCCTAGAAGGTGGGTGGGGGGGTCACCCACATCTGCGGTCGGGGGGGGGGGGGGGGGGGGGGGGGGGGGGTTTGTCGTTGTGGCTTGTGCAGCCCTTTGAGACACTTGTGATTTAGGGCTATATAAATAAACATTGATTGATTGATTGATTGACATCTTTACACTTAGATTTATATTCAAGATATAAATGTAACACTCACATTTAGATTTATATTTACGATTTAGATTTAATGTTAGGTTTAGATTTAATGTTTAGATTTACATTTAATATTTATATTTAACATTTAGGTTCAGATTTCACATTTTTATTTAGATTGTATATTTAGATTAAGATTTAACATTTAGCTCTCACATTTAGATTTAACAGCTTAGATATATGAAGGTCCTGGGTTCGATCCTGCGCTCGGGATCTTTCTGTGTGGGGTTTGCATGTTCCGTGACTGTGTGGGTTCCCCCCAGGTACTCCCGATTCCTCTCACCTCCAAAGACATGCACCTGGGGATAGGTTGATTGGCAACACTAAATTGGCCCTAGTGTGTGAATGTGAGTGTGAATGTTGTCTGTCTATCTGTGTTGGCCATGCGATGAGGTGGCAACGTGTCCAGGGTGTACCCCGCCTTCCCCCGAATGCAGCTGAGATAGGCTCCAGCACCCCCCGCGACCCAGAAAGGGATAAGTGGTAGAAAATGGATGGGATGGATGCATATATGATTTAAGATTTAGATCTAACATTTAGGTTTAGATTTAAATTCAACATTTAGATTAAGATTTAACATTTACATTTAAGATTCAGATTTAATTTCTGTATTTAGATTGAACATTTAGTTTGGATTTAAGATTTAGATATAATATTTACAGTCAACATTTAATTAAAACATAAGTGTAATGACATCGAGCTAAATGTGAGAAAAGTGTGCTAAATGTGTGAAAAGTGTGTCCAACGTGAAGAAAGTGAGTTAAATGTGAAAAATATATCTGCTAGAAAGTTGTGACTGAACGTTTACATTTGGCACCCCATACCACTGGGCTCGAAAATATGACATTAAATGTATCTCTGCCAAACTTATTTGCTAACTTACACTTCCAGTTTTAGGGTCAATAAGCTGTTTCAAGGGTATGGAGCACAGCCATGAGTGGCCATGTGTGGTCCATTTAATAATTACATTAGCATCTTCAGAATGTGGGACCTGGAGCATGGATGTTTTTTTTTAAGTAAACAAAAATATATAAGGGGTCGCACTGTGGCCTCACAGTAAATAGATTGAGGTTTCAAATCAATATTTGGGCATGTCAGTGTGGAGTTTGCCAGTGTGTTTTCTTCCAGATATTTCCTTTAAAATCCCTCAATCATGCACTTTAGGCTAGGGGTCTGCAACCCAAAATGTTGAAAGAGCCGTATTGGACCAAAAATACAAAAAAATAAGTCTGGAGCCGCAAAATTTAAAGCTTGATAAGTGTTATAATGAAGGCAACACATGATGTAAGTGTCTTTGTCAGCTATGTTAGCCTACTATCAAAATGACTACGTGTCGTAGGCTGATGCAAATCTTCGTTGACAGAAATGTTGAAATGTACTATTTATTCTACACATTTTTACAACATTGGAAAAAATTTGTAAAACGAAGGCTTCTCAGAGTGTGAGATACCTCCTGGAAATTACTGGCTTAGAATGGCCAAAGGTATAGATGTGTGTGTCCATGTTAAAGGAAACGGCAGGCTGTCTTTGATCCGTCTTCGTCGCATGGCAGCGATTGTCGTGTTCCCTCCAACGCAGGAAACAAGAAAAAATGTCACCAAGGGTGAAAAAAAGTGTAATGCTAGTATGTAGACAAATCACTAGAGCGAGGCGAAAAACCAGGTTGCCTACAGCAAACATTGACCCAGCAACTAGCTATGGGTGACAGAAAACTATAAAGGGGAGTGATCAACCAAAACACCTGGCGGGAACACTAATTGCTAAACAAAGACAGGTGAGGAGAATCAGTGCCCATGGAAACCAACTAAACAGACTAAAACAGGAAAACTACCAAACATAAATCATGCCATGACCCGGGTAACGGACGTCACAAGCTAGAAACCCCTCCCCTAAAAAAAACCCAGAATAAGTCCAAAGTCACGGGAGGGTGGAGGGAGGACTCGGCGGTGGGCCGCCAGGCCAAGTGTCCCCGTAGCCACCGGGAACGAGTCAGGTGGCGGCGGCGAGGCGGGCGACCTCGGAACGGCCATGTCTGTGGCCATTGGGGAAGCGGACAAGACTGGCGCCAGAACCTCAGCAGTCCGTGAGTTCTGCACCCAAGTCCTGGGCGTCGCTGCTGTTGGCACCAAAGGCGTCCATGAATAGTCCAGAGACGAGGAGGTGGGCGGCGCCGTGGTGCGGCCCACCGGAGACGAGGAGGTGGGCGGCGCTGTGGTGCCGTGGTTTGATTTATGTTGGGAACTCGCATGGCTACGGTAGTTGTGACCCCAAGATGCAGAAACCAGGAGAGTGACGACCAGGTAAGAGGATTTTAATACTCTCAAACAGGGAGAAGCAGTCGTGCATGTAAACAGTCCAAAACATAAATCAATCCTTGAGCACTGAGGAACAGGCGAGGTAGGCATAAATATCCGCCTGATTGGCAACTGCCACCAGGTGTGCCCGGCTGCCAATCAGGGACAGGTGAGGAAAACGAGCACTCAGGGAGACATGCAGACAGATGGGAGACAAATGGAACACAAATGCGAGCGCTGACAGGAAATAAACATCAAACAAGGAAACACAAACACAAATGAAGTGACAGATCGTCACAGATTTTCCTCTTTTCTGACTTAAAAATATTGTTAAAATGTTGGATACTCATGTTAAACAATGCCGGAGTGTCACAAAATGCATTTGGACATGAGACTGCACTCAGCCAGGGATGCCTATGATGCTGTCTTTTTTTTCACAGTGGACCATTTTTCATTTCAAAGACTGATGGACGTACTTATGTGGGCATTTTCATATCTGCTGTCGGCCAGCCTGTTTTCAGATGTGTGAACATGATTGCACAAGGGTTTTCTAATCATCAATTAGCTTTCTGAGCCAATGAGCAAACACATTGTACCATTAGAACACTGGAGTGATAGTTGCTGGAAATGGGCCTCTATATACCTATGTAGATATTGCACCAAAAACCAGACATTTGCAGCTAGAATAGTCATTTACCACATTAGCAATGTATAGAGTGTATTTCTTTAAAGTTAAGACTAGTTTAAAGTTATCTTCATTGAAAAGTACAGTGCTTTTCTTTCAAAAATAAGGACATTTCAATGTGACCCCAAACTTTTGAACGGTAGTGTATAGCGCTTTTCTCTCAAAGCGCTTTTACATAATGAAACCCAACATCTAAGTTACATTTAAAACGAGTGTGGGTGGCACTGGGAGCAGGTGGGTAAAGTGTCTTGCCCAACACAACAGCAGTGACTAGGATGGCGGAAGCGGGGATCGAACCTGGAACCCTCAAGTTGCTGGCATGGCCACTCTACCAACCGAGCTATACCACCCCAAGTAGATTTATATTACAGAAGGAGGCAACTGGACTGGTTGCATATTCACCTTCGTAGTGTTAGACTCCACCCGCGTTCTTTTGCTGAACAGTCAAAGGGCGGATCTTCTGGAAACACATTTTCAACAAATTTTTCTTTAAAACAAGTCACAGGTAAATGTTACAGCGTTGGACTCATTCCTGCAAAAGCATGGTCAATTATTCTATGATATTATAAATTAAAAATAAATAAATAGAGATATATAAATCTGAGGCTAGTTCCTCATTTTCAAGATATTAACCTTTGTACCATTCTTCAGCAATTGAATACAGCTTGAACTTGAAGTTACACATTTTGAGCTATCATTCTTTCAGCCTTGTACCAATGATTAGATGTGCCAAAACACACATTGACTTCTCCAACAGATAATAGTCAGGCAGGACTGAAGGTCGAAGATGCCGCTGCATGTGTGTGTGGCCTTAATCAAACAGTTTGAAGTCACATGAAGTTCAGGACAGATGTGTGAATTCAAGTGTACTGTTGCTATACTATTCTAACAATAGGTACAGAGGCAGTTCACACTTACTGGGCCCGGACTGCTCTGTCATGTTGGGGGAGCTCCACGATAAGTGCGGCTCTGAACCCTGGTCATCTATACTTGGGAGAACAGACTTCTAAAGTAACTTCTTTGAGCTGACCTGTTAAAGACATGTTCAATTGGGTCCAGCAGCACTGCTGTTTGGATGTACAGTGTAAATCTTATTTCCCAGGCAACCTTTGACAAGTAAAGTACTCTATTCATATACTGTATCTTCAACTTTAGACTTATAAATAATTACAGAAGAACAGATCAATAATTCAAAAATCTTTGGTGGAACATTAAATCAGTGCAATCAGAGGAGCTGCGCTGCAGCACAAGCCTCATGGTATATTCAAAATGTTTAGTGAACATTAATATGAGAGTAGCTGTGAGGAATACAGATCTGACAGAGGAGGGAAATGATCTAGAAATCAGTCAGAGGAGACAGGCTTTAGTGATGACAGCCATAAAGATTACAGCATAAGATATGAATGATTCAAAATGGTTCAGCAATATTAAAATTCATTGTGTCTTTTAGGGCTGTTTCGACTTGGGATTTTCATAGTCGAATCTGATCCATAAGATTTTACCAGAGCTAGGTAGTAGCGTGCTAAATTTATTCGGTTATATTTACTTAAGTAACTTTTCAGGTAAATAGTACTTGAGTATTTTTGTGAAGAAAAAACGCTACTATAACTCCGATCCTTTGATTTTAAGTCTGATCGCTATATTTATTTGCATAAATATGACACTAATTTATTTATTTATTTATTATTATTATTTTTTAAATTTAATTTATTTTTTAATTAATCAATCCAACAAAATAATACACAATAATAACATAATAATGCAATTCCAAAACCAAACCCTGCCCACCAACATTCAGAATAGCAATAAACAGAGCAATTGAGAGGACACACAAACATGACACAAAACAATCCAAAAGTAGTCAAACAAAAATGAATAATATCAACAACAGTATCAATATTAACAATAATTCCAACATAGCAGTGATTAGAAATCCCACATTGACATTATCATCACAGCCATTTATAAAAAAATTAAAACATTTAAAAAATGAACAACAGTGTCACAGTGGCTTACACTTGCATCGCATCTCATAAGCTTGACAACATATTGTGTCCAATATTTTAGGTTCATTTAATAGTTAAAACAAATTTAAATAATGGATCCCATATTCCAATATATGAGTCATTATTATCTAAACTAAATGCACTTTTTTCTACTGATATCATTTCCATAGCTTGTGTGTACCAGTCAGTATGAGTCGGACTATCAACATCTATCCATTTTTTTAGTATTATCCTTTTTGTTATGATGCATACTGAAAGAAATGCATTTTTACTCTTTGATGACACGTTACTAAATGGATGCAGATCACCAAGAATACAAGTTTGCAGTGTCATTGGGATGTTTATATTTGACACTAATTTATAATGTATTGATTAATGCTTGTAAAGACAAATTGTTTGACACATCAGAGACTTTTTCCACGGGCACTGTCATCTCTCCATTTCAATGTCAATTGTTTGGCTTTCCGTCTGAATTGTGCTCCTTACCACCTGTGCGATTGAGTTTGACACCCCTCATCCTGAGGAAGTAAACATCGTAACAAGGTTTTCCGTTGTTGAACCTGCGGAACTTTCATTACTTTTACAGTTGGAAGAGGGAAACAGTGAGGGAGGCTTCCTGCCTGCTGCGAGGTTAATAGTTGAATCAGACTCCTCCGAATAGAATCGTCGACTATTCATGGCTTGTTCTTGCCTTCTCAGGGCACCGCAGTCCGTTGTGCTGTGTTTCAGTGATCTTCTGTGGCCGGTTGTTTCCTGGTGGAGTTGGTGGCACCATATGCTGAGTTCAGCGATTACTCCCTCTCAAGGAGCATTCTGACCGGAGCCTTACAAAGTCCAGGTGTCGACGGTAGAGAACTGTTTTTCAATTAGAATTGTTTGGATGACAATTCTAATTGATCTGGCAGATTTTGGTCCATCTACGGATCACATCCTTGAGGGATGTATTTGATGGCTCGTCATTTAAGGGCGGAGGGTTGTTCGGGTGTGCTGGAGCATTGGATGTCTGGACGTGCGCCGGTGTCGTGCGGAATTCTGTATACCTGAAATATTTTGTATTCCCTGCCGCGGGAGCGCACATGGGGCCGAAGCTCTGATCCTTGTTCAGACAGCGGCAACACTTCCGTGTTATTAGCAATGTCACTGATATAAAATGTGGATTATTACGACCATGCTTTGATTGTAATAAATGTTGTTGGTGTAACATGTGACATTCTTACCCGAATAAATGCTTTTGATAATCTGTACATGACATGTTGTACTTGTATTCACATCGCTGCAAAAGCTTCTCTATTGTATACGGTGTACTGCTGCAAAGCGGCTGTCAGCCTGCTATTTTCTACAAATGACATTAACAACATCCTGTAATTTGGTTTGTTGTTTATTTAATCTTCTGATAGATTAAAAAATAACACCGATACAATGGGAACAAACTCTACAGAGTAGACGTAATTCCATGTTAAAAAAACACATATTTTATGCCAGAAAATATGTGTCCCACGTACGTCTATTTTTCTTAAGCTATGTACTAACATCACGTGTCTTGTAGCTAACTTAGCTACGAGACCTCCTATCTGCTCATCGCAACCCGAGCTCACCTGTGCTCCAGCGATCGGCGGCTCCACAGAGGACTTCACCCTGTTCATCGACACGGTCGGCGGTGGAGGACGACCCAGACATCGATGAAGACAGCGGCCCGGCGGCGAACAGCACGGCGGCGAACAGCACGGCGCCGAACAGCACGGCGGCGGTCAACGAGGTGACTGTCGACATCAACACTGCGGAGGTCCTCCTGGCCTCTCAAGAGGCCCTGGGGGTCTTCACCGCGTCACCTGGAACCCCCAAGGCCTACACAGGATACAGGGGATTCTTTGTACAAACCTGGTCTTTGTTCTCAGCATCACCAAAACCCGCGAAACTTCTTCAACTATGCCCCTCCCCCATTACCTGGCCGTTGAACAATGTGCCTCTCTCCCCCTCCCCCAAGTCTCTCCACACAAACAGTGAATTGGACTGCAATACAACTCCATCTTCTGGACAGTACCTCTCCCCAGCGGACTCTGATGTTATTTTTGGTTCCAGTGGGCTACATATCATCCACCTTAATGTGAACAGTCTCTCTGGAACTAAACTCGACCAAATCAGAGAAATGTTCCACAACAATAAGGTAAAAATCTTGTGTTTCTCTGAAACTAAATTAGATCAAAGTGTTTCTGACTCAGAGATAGAGATAGAAAACTTCTCGGTTATCAGAAAGGACATGAATAAACATGGTGGTGGTGTTTCACCAGGATATTAAATACATAACTCGCACCGATCTTAACCACAATAACCTTGAATCTGTGTGGGCAGAAATCAAATTCACAAACGCTAAGCCGGTACTGATAGGGACTGTCTACAGACCCCTAATTAGAGTGATTTCTATGGTGCTCTCGAGGAGTGCTTAGCTGGTGTAGACAACGTGGAGAAAATTATAACTGGAGATCTGAACACAGATATTCAAATTCCAATCCGGCTTCAGAACTAACCACTCCACTGACACATGCCTTCTCTATCTGACCGACCACATCAAACATGAGGTGGACGCGGGCAAATACTGCGGCATGGTCATGCTGGACCTTCAGAAGGCCTTTGACACCGTTAACCACGTTATACTGTTGGATTAGCTCAGAGCAATCGGATTTGATAAAACCTCATCAAGCTGGATGCAATCTTACTTGGAGGGGAGGAAACAGGTGGTAGAGTTGAACGGCACCGTGTCCCCCCCCCCCTCTCAGTAAACTGTGGAGTCCCCCAAGGCAGTATATTAGGGCCTTTACTGTTCCTAATATACATAAACAACATGTCATCAGCATGCGACTGTGAATTGTTCTTGTTTGCGATGACTCGGCCGTGCTGGTATCCGACAAGGACACGTCACAGGTGGAGAAAATCCTCAATGCTGAACTCTGTAGAATTTGCACCTGGCTCGCTGACAACAAGCTATCCATACAATTGGGTATAATGGAATCCATCCTATTTGGGTCCCACATCAACCTGAAGAAAGTCAATGACTTCACTATAAAAGTGGGTGACATTGTTATCACCAGGAAAGATGAGGTCACCTACCTAGGTTCCATTCTAGAGGCTAATGTTTCCTGTGATACAATGGCAACCAAGGTAATCAAAAAAGTCAACCAACGAACGATATTTCTCTATAGAATCTCCTCTCTGGTCAACAAAAGCACCATCAAGATTCTGGCGGGAACTCTCGTTCAACCCTTTTTCGATTACGCATGCACCTCCTGGTACCCTAGCACCTCCAAAACCCTCAAATCTAGACTCCAAACATCCCAGGACAAGCTAGTCAGATTACTTCTAGACCTCCACCCCAGATCACACCTCACTCCTACCCACTTCTCCGAAGTGGGCTGGCTCAGGGTGGAGGACAGAGTAAAACAACTTGCACTGAGCCTAGTCTATAAAATCCGCTACACCTCCCTGATACCGAAGTACATGTCAAACTACTTCCTTAACGTAAATGACCGCCATAACCACAACACCAGGGGGAGCTCCACTAACCACGTTAAACCAAGATTCCGATCTAACAAAGGTCTTAACTCATTCTCTTTCTATGCCACATGAATTAGAAATGCACTCCCAACAGGTGTAACAGAAAGGGCATCTCTATCCTCCTTCAAAACCGCACTAAAAGAACACCTCCAGGCAACTTCAACCCTAAACTAACACCCTCCCTTCCTCATCATACCTCTTTGGATTGTAAATAATCAAATGTAAATAATCAAATGTAGTCACTTTTTCTTATATTTTCTGATCTCTC
Organism: Entelurus aequoreus; assembly: GCF_033978785.1. NCBI lineage: Eukaryota > Metazoa > Chordata > Actinopteri > Syngnathiformes > Syngnathidae > Entelurus > Entelurus aequoreus. The sequence continues at coordinate 47,657,061 of NC_084737.1, forward strand.
TCTCTGTGTTCACTACTTGCTGTACATATCCTACCAAGTCAGTACTACACTGTTCCAATGTCCATTTCTCTGATGATGCAATTGTTGATGACTGAAGTGTTGATACCAACCAAACCTAAACCCCCCTCCATATCCCACACCCCGGATTGTAAATAATGTAAATAATTCAATGTATATACTCTGATGATTATCTTGTGTGATGACTGTATTATGAAAATAGTATATATCTGTATCATGAATCAATTTAAGTGGACACCGACTTAAACAAGTTGAAAAACGTATTCGGGTGTTACCATTTAGTGGTCAATTGTACGGAATACGCACTTCACTATGCAATCTACTAATAAAAGTTTCAATCAATCAATCAAACGTGGATTATATGTACAGACTTGGAGTCGTACAGAGCGGGTGAATTAGGACTCATTTTATTAGTTACATAAAAAAGTTAGTAGGGGATTTCTGTGCTGCGATAACATGTGTTCCCTTCCATTTTCCTCAATTGATGTACTAACTTCATGTGGATTGCTCTGTACATACTTAGCATCATCAACAACAAAACGTGTACATTTGGACTCATTGTGTTAATCACAGATCAAGTTAGTGGGGGATAAGCATTGTTTCAGCATATGTGTCTCCAGAAAACATATCAGTCAAGGTTGCCAGATGGGGATTGACAGAAGCTCAAAATTGTTGTCTTTGAGGAAGATTATCCTGCATACCCGATTAGACGTTGCTTAGCAATTTCTGACAGTGTGTACTATATCATATAATTCAGTTTTAACTTTAAATAAATAACAGCATTGTTAAAAAAAAAAAAGATGACACTAGTAGAATAACCAGTGAACAACGTACAAAAGGAGGCGCATCAAATCTTTTATTTGATGATATTCTTGTATGAAAACGCTTAAATTATCATACATTATGTGATTTTTGGAAATTACAGTTCAAATATTTTATGTCTGGCAACGTCGTAAAGACAAATTTCCCAAACTGTACCTGCATACACCAAGTGATTTCTTCATTCAAGAGGCAATTTGCGCCTTTCGACATTTTTTGAGTAGAAAGGGGAGACAACTTTTGCTTATTGAAATTTTGTTAAAATAGTAAGGTTAGAAATGTTATGATCCGTTTCCCAGATCATGTTTTGTTCTGTTTGTTTTGACTACCTCAGTTCTGTTTTCTGTATCCCTGGGTTTCTGTTTCAGTTGCCATGACTGCAGATTAGTTTCACCTGCCTCTGATTAGTGTTTGGGACGCTCACCTGCTCCTGGGCACTAATCAGAGAGCTATTTATTCCCGTTTCTCTCCACAATCAGTCTGGCTTCCTTGTTTGCATCACGCAACAGCTGGCGACTGCCATAGTTTTTGATTCCTGTTTATATGCTAGCTCCCGCGCTAGCCCCCTTAGCTTTGCCTCCTGTGCTATTGGCACACTTTTGTTTTTCCTGCATTTCCTGCATGATTTATGTAAATAAATCATTTCCTACCTGCACGCTGTCTACGGAGTTTTCCATCTGCATCTTGAACGACCTCCGCATAACCATGCGACCAAGTTGTTACAAGAAATAGATCCAACATGTTTTAAAAACATCTTGAAATGTTTAGCTGAAAAACAGTATCCTCCAAATATTACAAAACGAGAGAAGTTTTTACTTCGACGCTAATGTCAGCTGTATGACGTTGAAGGTAAAATAATAATCATTTTTCAAATGTGCCAGTTTCGCAATGTTTGCATGAACAACTTTTGTAATATCTGTAGTCAACTATTAATATTGTTTCAAGCAAACTGTATCACAATTATGCATACTATCAAAAACGATGATGAAATTCAGCCCAACTCTTAAAACAAACACAAAAAATTGTGGTATTTTCTATTTTTAAGGAGGTGAGCTCCTTTATTGGAGCAGCAAAGGTGAAAAGTGGTCTGTGGGGCTGATGAGGCCAATCACATCTTTCAAGATTGTCATGCCAGCCCGACTGGAGTTCACTGTGGTCAAACAAAAACAATTGAGGCCATCTCTAAACGGTTTTACTGGCCAGGGATGTCGTTGGACGTAAAGCAGTAGGTAAGTCAGCCCTTAAATGAAATCACTTGTGAATATTATATAATTACTATATAATAATATGTATGATATGTCATAAGGTTACTCAGTGCTCAGCGTGTCAGGCGAGCAGTCACTGACTGCATCAAAACGCCCACAGAATTAATTCCCATCAAGGTGAGTTCAGCCGAAAAAGACCAAAATATTTTTTCATAGAAACTTTTGAAATATTGCTTGTGTTGTAGAAAAATAAAAAAAGACGCTGTGTTTATTGTTTTATTTGTCATTTTACTTACATGAAATTGTATTTGTGAAATAATACTATTTAGCAACAACAACAATGTAGGGTGTATTGCAATACATATTTTTAAAACTTCAATTATTTGTCTTTCAGATTCGGTAAATGATAAATAAATGATAAATGGGTTGTACTTGTATAGCGCTTTTCTACCTTCAAGGTACTCAAAGCGCTTTGACAGTATTCCCACATTTACCCATTCACACACACATTCACACACTGATGGCGGGAGCTGCCATGCAAGGCGCTAACCAGCAGCCATCAGAGGCAAAGGGTGAAGTGTCTTGCCCAAGGACACAACGGACGTGACTAGGAAGGTAGAAGGTGGGAATTGAACCCCAGTAACCAGCAACACTCCGATTGCTGGCACAGCCACTCTACCAACTTCGCCACGCCACTTTATGGTGAGATGTTTGTTTGCTGTGGTTCCACCAAGAATGCTTTCAAGGGCCACCTTCAGCAGAAAAAGTTTTATTTGCATTGCATGTAAATGATTTTAGTAGAGCTGTCGATGATTGTTTTTTTAAAATGAGAATATTCACACATTGGTATTTTGATAATTCATGAATAATCACAGGTGTTTACTCTCTTATTTTGACAGCCCTAGTTCCTAGTAATATGAAGAGATTGTTAAACTTTTGTGCCAATGTGTTGTGTTTGATGTTGTTATTTATCTTGATATTGTTTGTATGACTATTGCTAAGTATGAGAGGCATTTTTAATGTTGTAATAAAGTGTATTTTTGGCTTGATGTAACAATAATAACCTTTTCATTATTGTTTTATAGGTTGAGCATCACATGAAACACATCTTGCAAAAAAGAACAATAATATGCTGAAATATTATGTATCCCCTACTAACTTTTTTGTGATGAACAAAATGAGTACAAATGTACAAGTTTTGTTGTTGATGATGCTAAGTATGTACAGAATAAACCACATGAAGTTAGCACATAAATTGAGGAAAATAGAAGGGGGGCACACTTTATGGCAGCAAAAAAATATGCTGAAATATTATGTATCCCCTACATACTTTTTTTTATAATTAATGACATGAGTCTAAATGTACAAATTAAGCTGTAAATGATACTAAAAGTGTACAACATAATCCACATGAAGTTAGTACATCAATTGAGGAAAATAGAAGGGAACAAATGTTATGGCAGTACAGAAATATGCAGAAACATGATGTATCCCTTACTAACTTTTTTCTGTAATAATAAAATTAGTCCAAATTCATCCGTTCTGTATAATTCCAAGTATGTACATATAATCCATGTGATCTTAGTACATAGTTTAAGGAAAACAGACGTACGTGGAACACATCTTTTCTGGGATAAAATACGTGTTTTTTTTGTTTGTTTTTTTAACATTGATTTATGTCTACTATGTAGTGTTTGTTCCCATTATATTGGTGTTATCTTTTAATCTGTCAGAAGACGAAATAAATAACAAACCAAATTACAGGATGTTCTTAATGTAATTTGCAGAAAATAGCAGGCTGACAGCCGCTTTGTGGCATTACATCGTATACAATAGAGAAGCTTGTGCAGCGATGTGAATACAAGTACTACACATAATGTACAGATGATCAAAAGCATTTATTCGTGTAGGAATGTCGCATGTTACACCAGCAACATTTTTGACAATCAAAGCCTGATCGTAATAATCCACATTTTGTATCATTGACATCGCTAATAACACGGAAGTGTTGCCGCTGTCTGATCAAGGAACAGAGCTCCGCACCCATGCGCGCTCCCGCGGCAGGGGATACAAAATATTTCAGGGATACAGAAGTTTGCACGACACCAGGTTGGGATCGCCTGCAGAGGTCATGGTGAAATTTGGCTTTTTCTAGGGTTTTGCTGGGGGCCTGATGTCCCAAGCTTTTTTGTGAGTAGTGCATTTTAAGCACAGGAAAAGAACAAACGTATTTGTAATTTCTGTCATATGGGGAAGGGGTAGGAGTATATAAGCTATGCTTCTTACCTACTCCTCTCCGCACATGTTAAACTGTAAACAATTCTGATGTGACTTAGTAAGCATATTCAAAATAAACTACTGTACTACTATTCTGACACACCCCTTGTCTATTATTCAAAATAAACTACTGTACTACTATTCTGAGACACCCCTTGTCTATTATGCATATTTGATATTGTTTTAAAGGCCTATTGAAACCCACTACTACCGACCACGCAGTCTGATAGTTTATATATCAATGATGAAATCTTAACATTGCAAACATGCCAATACGGTCGGGTTAGATTCGTAAAGTGCAATTTTAAATTTCCCGCAAAATATTTTGCTGAAAACGTCTCGGTATGATGACGTTTGCGCGTGACATCACGGATTGTGCGGACATATTGGGACAGCATTGTGGCCAGCTGTTAAGTCGTCTGTTTTCATCGCAAAATTCCACAGTATTTTGGACATCTGTGTTGGTGAATCTTTTGCAATTTGTTTAATGAACAATGAAGACAGCAAAGAAGAAAGCTGTAGGTGGGATCTGTGTATTAGCGGCCGGCTGCAGCAACACAACCAGGAGGACTTTGAGTTGGATAGCAGACGCGCTACTGTGAGTACGCAGCTTTGGCTTCCAAACATTTGATCGCTTGCCCGTACATGCGTGCCGCTATGTGCATGTCACGTACGTAACTTTGGGGAAATATATGTGCTGTATGAACTTTACGGAGGTGAACGGTACTTTGGGCTGTGGGATTGAGTGTGTTGTGAGGGTGTTTGAGTTGTATTGGTGGGTTATATGGACGGGAGGGGGGAGGTGTTTGTTATACAGATTAATTTGTGGCATATTAAATATAAGCCTGGTTGTGTTGTGGCTAATAGAGTATATATATGTCTTGTGTTTATTTGCTGTTTTAGTCATTCCCAGCTGAATATCAGGTCCCACTCGCCTCTCACAGCATCTTCCCTATCTGAATCGCTTCCACTGCCCTCTAATCCTTCACTCTCACTTTCGTCATCCACAAATCTTTCATCCTCGCTTAAATTAATAGGGTAATCGTCGCTTTCTCGGTCCGAATCGCTCTCGCTGCTGGTGGCCATGATTGTAAACAATGTGCAGATGTGAGGAGCTCCACAACCTGTGACGTCACGCTACTTCCGGTACAGGCAAGGCTTTTTTATCAGCGACCAAAAGTTGCGAACTTTATCGTCGATGTTCTCTGCTAAATCCTTTCAGCAAAAATATGGCAATATCGCGAAATGATCAAGTATGACACATAGAATGGACCTGCTATCCCCGTTTAAATAAGAACATTTCATTACAGTAGGCCTTTAATTATTAGGTCATCAAGACATACTTCTTGGCAGAATATAATTTTCTGAGGCTCAGACTTTGGATGAATGGCTTTTTGTATCAAATATCAACAGTAACACTACTGGTGCACATGCTGAACATCCATTGCTGTAGCAATTCTTCATGTGTTCTTGGTGAGAAGAAAATAGTTATTTCTTGGACTACTACAGGTAAGTGGTATATTCAGTAGGATCTTATGAATGAATGAATGAATGAATGAATGAATGAATGAATGAATGAATGATCTTTATTGTCATTGTGCATGTACAGGTACAGGTTCAACGAAATTTAGGTTGCTTCCCTAAGGTGCTTTGCATTTTTCTAGATTAGAAACCACACAATATACAAAAACAACACAATATACACAATATGCAATATGGCCTAAGACCACTCTAAGAGGCAATGTAAAACAACGAGACAGTAAAAAGTATAAAGTGACTAGTGAACTGACTAGAGAGGAGTAATGCTGGTTCCCAGTGTGCTGAGGGGGTGGGAGTCAGCATTTCCTACCTCCTATGCTGTGCAGGCATTTTATTTTGGATTAAAATATGTAAATAAATATGATAAATATTGTCCAGTTGGCGTGTAATCGCTGATTGCACAGTCCCGGATCGTGATTGACCGGTGGCATGAGTTTTTTTTTTTTTTAAATGTATTTATTTTTTTACATTTCAGCTGCGTTTAGTGCAGTTATGGCCCGGGGGTAGAAACTGTTCTTTAATCTATTTGTGCGGGTTCGCATGGTTCTGAAACGTCTGCCGGAAGGCAGCCGATCAAAGTGGCTGTTGCCTGGGTGGGATGGGTCCTTGAGTATGTTGGCTGCCTTCTTCAGGCAGCGGGTGTTGTACAGTTCTTCCAGGGAGGGGAGGGGGCACCCGATGATTTTTTGGGCCGATTTGACGACCCTCTGGAGAGCTTTCCTCTCTGCTGCTGTGCAGCTGCAGAACCATACGCAAATGCAGTATGTGAGGATGCTGTCCACAGAACAGCGGTAGAAGGACACCAGTAGATCCTGTCTCAGGTGGAGATTCCTGAGTACTCTCAAGAAGTAGAGCCTCTGCTGTGCCCTCTTGACGATAGCCGTGGTGTTGGTCCTCCAGGACAGGTCCTCCTCCAGGTGAACTCCCACGAAGTGTAGGGATGAGACTCTTTCCACACAGCCCCCGTCGATGTACAGTAGTTTTTCTCCTCCTGCTGTCCAAGATCACTTCCTGGGTCTTGAGCTGGTTCAGCTTCAGGTTGTTCGCCCTGCTCAACACTGCCAGCTGCTCCACCTCGTCCCGGTATGCCGTCTCGTCGACCCCAGAGATGCAGCCCACCACCGTTGTGTCATCGGCAAACTTTATGATGTGATTGCCGGGGTGGGTGGCTGTGAAGTCGTGGGTGTAGAGTGAGTAGAGCAGGGGGCTCAGCACGCAGCCCTGAGGTGAGCCGGTGCTGAGACTGAGTGCTGTGGAGGTGTGGGTACCCATCCTCACCCTCTGACGGCGGTCAGTCAGGAAGTCTTTAACCCAGAGACAGGTGGGGTTGGATATTCCGAGGTCTGCTAGCTTGGTCACCAGTCTGTCAGGTAAGATGGTATTAAATGCAGAGCTGAAGTCTACAAAGAGCAGCCGTACATAGCTCCCCCCCTCCATGTGGGACATGGCGGAGTGGAGAGCCGTAGCGATGGCGTCCTCCGTAGACCTGTTGGCTCGGCAGGCAAACTGATGGGGGTCCAATGCGGGTGGTAGGGATGAGAGGATGTGGGTCCGGACCAGTTTCTCGAAACACTTCATTGTGATAGAAGTGAGTGCCACTGGCCGGTAGTCGTTCAGACAGCTGACAGTTTTTTTCTTTTTGGGGACCGGGATGATGGTGGAGGTTTTCAGGCAGGATGGGACGGTGGCCTGGGACAGGGACAGGTTGAAGATGTCGGTGAGGACACCAGTCAGCTGATCAGCGCAGTCTCTCAGCACCCGTCCGGAGACGCCGTCCGGTCCCGCAGCCTTCCTCGGGTTCACGGCTTTCAGTGTGCGTCTGACCTCGTGCTCCGTCACTGAAAGGGTGAGGCTGCTGTGGTCTGTCGAGTGAGGTGTGACTGCTGATTGAGGTGTGGCTGTTGGGTGAGGTGTTGCTCCTGAGTGAGGTGTGACTGCTTCTGATGGTGTTACCTCAAAGCGGGCGTAGAAGGAGTTCAGCTCCTCTGGCAACCGGGGGTCTCCCCTGCCGGCCGGGGGGTTGCTGGGCCTGTAGTTGGTCATGTGCTGGACCCCCTGCCATACCCTCCTGGAGTCGTTGCTTTGGAAGCAGTCCTCAATCTTTGTTTTGTAGTCCCCCTTAGCCTCCCTGATACCACGCTTCAGGCTGGCTCTGGCAGTGCTGTAGAGCTCCCCGTCGCCAGATCTGAACGCGGTGTCCCTCTCCCTCAGCAGCCTCTGCACCTCTCTCGTCATCCCCGGCTTTGTGTTGGAATAGACTCGGACGCGCTTATCCACAGTAACAGAGTCTGTGCAGTGTTTTATGTAGCCCAGTACTCCTGATGTGTATTTCTCCAGGTCCTCGTCTTCAAAGACCTCCCACGCAGTGGTGTCAAAGCAGTCTTGCAGCTTTTCAGTGGCACCTTCAGGCCAGGTTTTGATGGACTTTGTTGTGGTGGGAGCACTTATCCGGGTGGGGGTGTATGCTGGGATGAGTAGCAGGGATGTGTGGTCTGACTGGCCCATGTGTGCTAAAGGTTTAGCTCTGTAGCCCAGCTTAATATTGGAGTAAACCTTGTCCAGTGTGTTTTTGCCTCTTGTGGCACATTTTACATGCTGGTGTAGTTTGGGGAGCACTACCTTCAGGTTAGCATGGTTAAAGTCTCCTGCGATGATATGAGCAGCCTCCGGATACATGCTTTGTTGCTGGTTGATTGTATCATGCAGCTGACCTAGCGCCGTGCTAGCGTTAGCATCTGGCGCTATGTACACTGCGGTTAGCAACACGGCATTGTATTCCCTCGGCAGGTAAAAGGGCCAACATTTAATAGTCAGATATTCTAGATTAGGGGAACAGTGGCTACTCACAATGCTTGTGTGTGTTCCCCATGTGTCCTTTGCGAATATTAATAGTCCTCCTCCCCGCAATTTCCCTGTAGCCTCTTTTGTCCTGTTCAGGCGGTGTAGAGTGTAGCCTGTTAGCTCGGTAGCTAGGTCTGGGATGGATGAATGGAGCCAGGTTTCTGTGACTATTAGCATGCAGCTATTCCTCACGGTGGTGTTCGTTGCTACCTGTAGCCTCAGTTCGTCTATCTTGTTTGCAAGTGATCTTGCATTTGTGAGAAATATACTTGGCAGTGGTGGTTTGTTCGGTCGTTGTCTTAGCCTCTCCAGCAGACCAGCTCTGCAGCCTCATTTCTGTTTACGTTCTCTACGCCGCCTGCGGCGCTTTGTTCCGGGTATAGTGTACCATAGAGATCCGGGTTGTCTCGCAATTTCTTCCGGGATGTTGTTTACACGGATAAACTCGGCCGTGACGGCGTTTTCTCCGGGAGATCCGACTTCTATGAGATCCTGCCTGGTGTAGACGTTGTTTCCCCGACAGAATGTAAAAAGTAAAATAACAAAGACGTACATAAATAACATAAAAAAGCACCGAACGGGAGAGCGTTGAGCCTCTGCGACTAGTCGCGACGCCATCTTTATACGACTATTGTAAAAGTATGTATCTGGAGCATTAAGTATGTCCTGGCAAACTTTAGTAAAAAAGTATATATTCTTCAGCTTTAACATATGATGCCGTTGAGTCTCTTTACATTCATTGCTATGCAATAAAATATATAAGAATTATGTAGCAGTTCACGGTATCAGTACTATGTAAAGTAAACATGAAAAATGGATTGTGAGGGTGGAATGTTGAAGTGTAGCCCTCTGGCAATCATCTAACCAGTCATATGACTTTTGTGACATTATTACTATGATCACTTCCAGTTGCTTGTATGCCGTTAGTTCTTCTACTATACCTGGACAAGCTGGCCCAACAAGTAATTGCTGTGTCCGGTCCTGCAGCATAGCAACAAATGTGTCCTCTCTGTCTCGATAAGCATTCTCTCACGATGCATTCACACATGTCATTTTTGGTTTGGTGGAAAATAACTCTGTTGCATTTTCTCTGATAGTACAGTTGGTTCGACTAACTGTCAACTTCACCATCCGAACTTTGCACCAAACAAGTAGACTGACACCGATTTGAAGGCAACACGGACCCAAAGACACAGACCAGTGTTAAAATTACAGCAAAAAGCATGAAACTGCGCGTCTTTCTGCTCTCTTCCTCTTTGCGACAATTGTGTTCTTTTGAAAGTACAATTTACAAGCTTTTTTGTCAACTGTATGCTGGTAAATATAGCAGAACATAAAAATAACCCTGTATTCAACCCAGCAGATGACATTTTGGTTTAGAGCATGGGTGTCAAACTCTGGCCCGTGGGCCAAATTTGGCCCACTGAGTAATTTCATTTGGCCCTTGAGGCGATATCAAATTAACATTAGAGCTGGCCCACCGGTACTATACAGCGGCGATGCCGCTGTAACACCACATTCACCGCTAATACTCATACTTGCCAACCCTCCCGATTTTCCCGGGAGACTCTCGAATTTCAGTGCCCCTCCCAAAAATCTCCCGGGGCAACCATTCTCCCGATTTCCACCCGGTAAACATTCTTAGGGGCGTGTCTTAAAGGCACTGCCTTCAACGTCCTCTACAACCTGTCGTCACGTCCGCTTTTCTTCCATACAATCCGTGTGCCGGCCCAGTCACTTACTATATGCGGCTTTTACACACACACACAAGTGAATACATGCATACTTGGTCAACAGCCATTCAGGTCACACTGAGGGTGACCATATAAACAACTTTAACACTGTTACAAATATGCGCCACACTGTGAACCCACACCAAACAAGAATGACAAACACATTTCGGGAGAACATCCGCACCGTAACACAACATAAACACAACAGAACCAATTCCCTGAACCCCTTGCAGCACTAACTTTTCCGGGACGCTATAATATACACCACTGCTACCACTAAACCCCCCCCAACCAAGTTAATGTTGATATTTACCTCAGAGGGCTGCAAATAGAAAAGAGGCATTCAATTTTTTATTAAAATTGTATTTAATATACCATTGATGTTTTTTCGTTTGTTTTTTGAAAGTTTGATTTTGCACTATTAAGTTATATAAGCGTTGCTTGTTCCATATTCAGTGTTAAAGCAAATCAGTGTAGCAAACTGATAATTAACGTTTTATTCCTGCACTTTCTTTTGCTACTTCAAGGCTTGAATGTTTGATTCATTCATTATTGTTATTGTATTTTCAAATGTATTATTAGCCTGTGGAAAAAGTTTATTTTACCTCAGAAGGCTGCAAATAGAAAAGAGGCATTCAATTTTTATTTAAATTATATTTGATATGCCATTGATATTTTTTAATTCTTATTATTGTTATTTGAAACTTGATTTTGCACGTCACTATAAAGTTAATTAAGCCTTGCTTGTTCAATATTCAATGCAAAACTTGTTAGGGTCCCTATTAAAGGGTTAATTTGTTCAACCTTGGCCCGCGGCTTTGTTCAGTTTTAAATTTTGGCCCACTCTGTATTTGAGTTTGACACTCCTGGTTTAGAGTATTTCAATAATGTTTCACAAAAGTTGCATGGTCAAACCCCTAATCTGGTGAATGGCAATGGTTTAGTTTATTTTGAATAGGGCCGGGAGATATGGTTGTATTTGCATTGTATGTCTTTTGTTTTGCTCTTTTAGTTTTTTATTTCTGTTAGAGTGCCTTTTCTGAAAACACAACTTAGGAGATAAAATTGTGTTATCATAATTGAAATGTTGGCATAACATCATCTTATCATAATTGAAATATGAAGGAAGAGATGCAAAGCCAAACGAAAATATATTTCATTTTTGCCAGATTGATTCAGTTGGGAATGTTGAGTCATAATGTTTTCTATTCACACATGGGAATGCTGATGTTGTCACTGCCAAACGCATACAGTTTAATATCGAAAAAATGTGAGTGGCATGGAGACAAAGCTGTTTGTCAAATATGCATTTAAATAATTTTTTTCTATCATTAAAGTGTGATATATATTCTATACAAGTTATAATCAGTTTTCTGCATTTCAGCTCTCCATTATGCAGCCCACACATCAACATACATGCTGAAATGGAACTCTACTAACATATTGTTTTTTTTTTCATCTGACCTTTGTTGTTGTGTGTGTCCTCATTCCACTATGAGTGTGTGTATAAGTGAGGTGAAATTGAATTGCCCCCCTTGCTCACTCTTTTATTTATTGTGTTAGGCCAAAGCCTGTTTTGGACGCCTACACTAAATGGCAAATAAATGTATTGCACAATTTTCATTTCAAGTGTTTGTAAAACACAGTGAAACAGAAAATGTATCCCCATATGTGATCGAGAGATGTTGTTCTTGGAGGGAGCATGAACCATGATGATGATTGTGTTAAATGGGTTAGTAAATTCTGTATCTGCAGGAAGGTTGTGAAACTGGTGCCTCTTTTGGACCTTACATACTTATGTGTCCAAGAAAAATAAACAAACATCATTGAGGAGGATTAGCTTCATCTTGTTTTAAAATAACAGTAGTATATTTTGTTTAATTACGATCGAGAGGTCATTAGGTAATGGTTATTTAGCAAATTTTTTGTTGAATGAAAGCATTATATAAATACCCGGTAGCTCAAAAGTGCATGTCTCTGGCTTTGTATGTTGCCTGACAGTGAAAAGTATTTTTGGAGACTAATTACCAAAACATATAGATTGCAGCCCAATATTTTATTCAACAAAATCATGTTAATGATTATATTAATCATTTTGCAATAAATCTAAGCTTGTGCAAATGTTTACATTTCACACAGCAAGGCTGCATATGCACGGTCACTATACATTATATTGTACTAATATTACGACTCAAATATTTTTATAAGATAAACAACTATACAAAAATCCAATTTGTTGAGCCAATAATATATTTAAATCAACTTGTATGCATGCCAATTGCCCACAACAGCTTTACATTTTGTTCATGACTTTGTGTCATATAACAGAATGACTGCTTTGTATTAATTGACAAAATAAAAACATAAATAACGACTTAATTATTTAGACAAATATTTGACAAATAAAAGGCTAAAACGTGAACCCGTTTTCTTCATCCCAGCAACAGTTCTTGGTCACAGTGGTAATCTAAGTTGACAGTATGATTGGTCTAATATTGACATTCAGTTGTTGTTGTCTTTGTGTTAGATATGATTTACTTAGCCCTCAAAAACTAATCTTGCAACGATGCTCGACGTAATAAGCACACATTTGAAATTACTACCTTTTTCTTTGGTGTGGCCATGTCTATGATAATCCAACATGTGATCGTTTTAAATCATCATATTAATGAGCTAATTAGCATGGTCATTTGTAGATGATTGTGATCAGGGACAAGCGGTCAGGGAAGGAAGGTGAGGTAGAGCCACACTTGTCTTTATGCAAAAAAAAGGGATCGAGAAAGTTTACGTTCACGCCGTGATCCCTGCAAGTAACCGCGCTGCTCTACTCCATGGCAACGCGGCGAAACAAAAAACTTTCAACTCGGGTACCCTCCCGTTCTGGCGTCCAGGGGCAGTCTGGGCGGAGATCTGGTAGCAACACTGCTGCCGGTCTCCAACCAAGAATACTGCAACTGAACGTTGAAGGGCTCACAGATGCCAAAACATCCGTCATCGAGCACATGGCCCACACCACCCAAGCCATGGTAATCCTCCTTCAGGAAACCCACCGCCCAACAGCGGACAAGCTAGCGATCACCAACTTCACGCTAGCTGGGTCAATCCTGAGCAAGAAGCATGGCCTTGCCACGTTTGTCCACAACGATCTGAGCTGGACCCTCGCCGATCGATCACCGGACAACTCCGAGATCGAGTGGCTGCGAGTGGACGTTGGCGACATCAAAATTGTCAACGTCTACAAACCACCACCCTCACAACTCACGCCAGTGTCACTGCCAGTGCTTGAACCACCGTGTGTATATGCTGGTGATTTCAACTGCCGGCATACACGGTGGGGATACAGTACCACCTCACCGAGCGGGGAAACTCTTTCTGACTGGGCAGAGCGCAACTCGCTCAACCTTCTCTACAACCCGAAGGGCCCAGCCAGCTTTCACTCCGCTCGGCATAACACTGACACGAACCCTGACCTGGCTTTCGTGAGTGTCGGTGTGGACACCCAGCTCCCCGACAGACGTGTTCTAGGAATGTTCCCCAGGTCGCAACACCGACCGTCGCTGATATCGGTGCCCGACCTCGTGACAACAGTCCCGAGCGGACCGATGAAGCGATGGAACTTCCGGAAGGCCAATTGGAAACTCTATCGCCTCCATACCAACAAGTCCACACGGTGTCTCCCACCACCAGACACACCCAACGTGGACGAGGCATACCAGGACTTCTGTAGGGCACTAACATCTGCGGCCAAAAAAGCCATCCCACGCGGCCGGCGTAACAACTACAAACCATGCTGGGATGGCGAGTGCGAGACCCTCTACAGCGCCTTCCTCCGGGCTCCCTATGGCCCGGAGGCTAACAATTCAGCCACTGCCCTTCTTTCCACTCTTGGAAGGAAGAGGCACCAGCGCTGGAAAGAGGCAGTCCACTCCATCGACTTCTCGCACACTAGCCGTATCGCGTGGAGCACTTTGAACAACTTGACTGGTAGGTCTGAGCGCGCACCCCGAACATGCCCCGTTACCGCAAATGCTATTGCAGCACAGGTTGTGAAAAACGGGGCATATACCGGGATAAATCGAGATTTTTCCCGGGCGGTGCGCCAGGAAACTGCAGACCTCTGGAGGACAACAACATCTAGCGAGTGTAACATCTCCGGTGAGTTTTCACCGGAGGAGTTCACAGCTGCCCTCCAGTATACCAAACCAGGCAAGTCTGCTGGGCCTGACAACATCTGCCCAGAACTCGTGCTCCACACTGCCCCTGCAATGAAGTCCTGGCTGAGAGTTTTCCTGTCTTCTTGCCTGCGCCAACTCCGGATCCCCAGGATTTGGAGAAGGGCCACTGTTGTCGCTATCCCCAAGCCGAACAAGCCAAAGGATGACGTAACGAGCTACAGACCAATCTCGTTGCTCTGCGTCCCCTTTAAAGTCCTCGAGCGCTTGATTCACGCCCGTGTCGAGCCCATCATAGACCCCCACCTCCCCCGGGAGCAGGCGGGTTTTCGACGTGGGAAGTCCACGGTGGATCAGGTCGCCCTCCTTACCCAGGACATCGAGGACTGCTTTGAGGCGAAAAAGAAGGCCGGTGCCGTCTTCATAGACCTGACTGCTGCCTATGACACAGTCTGGCACCGCGGCCTCACCTGCAAACTTCTCCGCCTGCTTCCAGACAGGCACATGGTCAAAATGATCATGGAGCTTGTCTGGAACCGCAGCTTTACTCTCACCACCAGTAACGGAGATAAAAGCAGGTTGCGGCGCCTGAAAAATGGCGTCCCCCAGGGATCTGTCCTGGCTCCCCTCCTGTATAACATCTATACATACGACCTGCCTGCCACAGTCTCACGGAGGTTCGCATACGCAGACGATCTCGCGCTGCTGCACTCCGACAGGGACTGGCAGGCCTTGGAGGGAACTCTAAGCCAGGACATGGAGACTTTAGTGGCTTACCTCCATAACTGGAGATTGAAGCTCAGCGAATCCAAGACGGTGACACAAGCTTTCCACCTATACAATTGGGAAGCGGATCGTGAGATCAGGTTCGAGGTGCGGAAGCCGGATGGGGCTTCCCTTACCCTATGCCGGCCTCGTCCTACACCTGAAGACCCTCGCCCTGACCCTAAATACCTTGGGGTCACCCTGGACAGGTCGCTCACTTTCCGTAAACACCTCTTGGCAACACGCAAGAAACTCAACACCCGCGTCTCACTGCTGAGACGGTTGGTCGGGTCCGGTTGGGGTGCCGGGGCAGGAACTCTGCGAACAGCAGCACTTGCCCTGGTCTACTCAACTGCTGAGTACTGCGCACCTGTCTGGGCGCACAGTGCTCACTCTAAACAACTTGATGTCCCGATCAACGAAGCCTTGCGTGTTATCACTGGATGCCTGCGCCCCACCCCTGTGGAGCTACTGCCCATCTTAGCAGGCATCCAACCCGCTGAGCTTCGTCGCCAAGGTGCTGTAGCAACTCTGGCGGGCCGGGCAAACATGGATGAGAACCACCTGCTCCATGAAAGGCTCACACTCTCCTCAGAGCCAACGCCCCGCCTCCCCTCCAGAGACCCACTGGTACCAGCCGCCCTGAAGCTCCTGCAGCAATGCAGTGACAACAACATCAGGGCGGCTCACTGGGCGAATCACAAATGGAGCACGGACCTGGAGCATACCATCTCCTCCAGACTCCGTGACTTCATACCTGACACCGGCTCAATACCAGGCCTCTCACTACCACGAGTGGCCTGGGTGAGGCTTAACCGCCTCCGAACTGGTGTCGGTCGCTTTCGCTCAAACATGTTCCAGTGGGGCTTAGCACCTAACGCGACGTGTGAGTGTGGCGCGGAGGAGCAGACTGCCGACCACGTGATCCTGCGTTGCCCGATTTATCGTGCTCCTAATGGTTTGCGTGGCCTGGCGGACCTGGATGACTGCTCGGTGACCTGGCTCACTTCTGTGTGTCCTGACATATGAACGGGAGGGCCCCCCGGGCCTGGGGTGGTAAAAGGCATAGACCCTCGGCCTCAGGTCCGGGTGCCGGAAAACAGCTGCCCATACGATGAAGATGCAAAAAAAAAAAAGAATACTAAAACCATAAAGTAAATATAATTATTTGTCCATTAAGCTGTGTTGTAAAGGTACTTTTTTCATGATTAAAATTGCTTTTTAACATTTACATGAGTAAAAATCGCAAAATTTGCACACAAACCGATCATGGGGCATTATCGCGTAACCTCCTTATTTCACATTACATGCAAAGTGAGATATGTACAATCTTTATTATAATTTTGATGATCGTGGCTTATAGTTTTTGAAAACTCAAAATGTTCATAAGCTGTAAACCATTATCATCAAAATTATATCAAAAAAATTCTTTAATATGTCTTGAGTTGCATGTCATATATTAGTTTTCCCTTGTAAATCTTATTGCTGGAATAAACAACAAACCTTTGCACGTTATTCAATTTTTTTGAGTCCATCGCCGCTGGACTTCGAGGAGAAAGATTGGAAAGCTAGGCAAGGAGAAGAAAGAGGTAGAGGAGAAGCCGATTGCATGAAGTTTAAGTTGGAGTAGGAGCACGACATCTGATCCACCATCTTGGTCTTCAGGCAACTTGTCCCACAGCAGGAAGAGAGATCCAGACGGTGGAGATGCCATCTGACTGCAGCTCAGGGTCAACATTAACAAGGATGTTGCTTTTTTGGATATTGCTTTTTGTCCCGCGGGGTACCTGATCATCCTTCCCAAGAACTAAAACGTTCAAGAGGGGTGCCAGTTAAGTCGCAGACGACCCGACCATGAACTGGCAGTGCTGGCCTACATGGTTACCAGCAGAGAGAAATTGATTCTTCCCGGCCAGACTTTGTTTCTTGTTCAGCACTTAGCAATACTGCTGCAGGATGCTTAGTGTTTCACTAAAGCTGGATCTGTTTATCACACTTTGTTATGTTCTGGTCTGGTGTGGATCTCAGTAAGGCAGAGACGTACAAACAATTTAATTTCTGTTTAATGAGGTCAAGAAAACAAGACATAAAGAACAAAAGGCGATTGTGTCAAAAATGGGTACACCCCACAAAAAGCACAAAAGACAGTTCTCTTGGCTTTGCTCAACTGGGGAAGCTTTGCAGACCTTGCAGCAGTGAAGGCTCTGCAGCAGAACGAACGGTTTTTTTGCAGACCGCATGGAAAGCAGGCAGTCGCACAGAGAATACTCAGCAACTGCCAGCCGGATAAAGGAAGGCAGACTAATTAGTGCACCCAGTTTCTCTGCCAGTCACACACACAACTGTTGAGAAGGGAGAGATAGAGAGAGCGCAAGGCAGCGCAACAGCATTAAGACATCACCGTGTCGTCCCCCGGGCCCTTTTAACGAAGTCCTCCTGGCGGATTACCTGGCTTGTGGTTCAAACCATGGTCAAAAAGGGATGGGTCGAGAATGAGGGACCTGCGACTCATGACCGTTGTTTGGAGGTGTACCCTTCCCAGTCTACCCCTCCTTCTCACGTCCAAGATGTCCTGGACAGTGAATGCGGGGGTGGTCGTCAACCAGCTCAGGAAGAGGAATTGGCATCTCTGAAGGGCAAAAGAGGCTAGAGGTCACTAACTTGAGGGGTGGCGTGGAAGATTTCAGTTCAGGGATTTGGGGAGGCGCAACTTGACTGCAGCGTGATTAATGATCTTGCCAGCTGTTGCTTTCTCTCAGATGACCTTTCCTGGTGTTGCGCTATGCCAGACGTGCCCTGCGCAGGTGGGATGTCACCAACAGGACTTTAGCGTCAGAGTTTAATGCGGAAAAGGTCGGGAGTTGGAAACCATATGTCACATGGAAGCGTGACAAATAAATGGCGGAACTGATAAATACATTTTGGGCATATTCAATCCAGGAAAGGTTGGCAGACCAAGCCGTTGGTTTCTGTTGGCACATGCATCGTATGCCTCCAAGTCCTGTTTGGTCCGCTCTGTCCGTTACTCTATATATGGAGGACAGGCTGAGAGACTCGACAAGAGTCTTACAGAACACACACCACACAGCAGAGAAAAATTGGGGACACCTGTCTGAGACCACATCCGTGGGAATGCCGTGTTGCCTAAACACATGGATTACCATGAATTGAGCAGTCCCAAAGCTGATGGTAACATTGGGAGATGCCATTTTAGAGAAGCGATTAACAATGGCAAGAATAGAGTCTTTCACTTCAGAGGCAGGTGGTCCAGTGACAAAGTCTAAGGCAATGTGGGCTGTGAGTGGGAAGAGATAGGCAGGGGATGAAGTTATCCAGCCAGAACTTTGTTTCGGGCACATATAAAGCAATCGTCTTAGTGTCCATTATTAGCTTAGGCCACCAGAAGCGTTGGGTGGGGAGGAAGATTTTTGCTGTTTTACATCCGTTTTTTTGCCCAGATGTAAGACAAACTTGGAGTTATGAGCCCAGCCCAGCACTTCGGAGCAAAGTCTAGGGAAAACAAATAAGCATCTCAGCGGGCAGCCCTCTGAAGACGGGTAGACCTGAGAGCCCCTGGGACCTGCCTTTCCACATCCCACTGAAGACCCGTCAGGCCGTGGGAGTAGGGGACAATCGGCTCAGGCAGTGTCTCCTCCAGGGTAGGAGAGTAGAGACGAGACAGTGCATCGGGCTTGACATTGTGGGAGCCTGATCAAGTTGAAACGAGTCAGACAAAGCGGCCATCTGGCTTGACGAGGATTAAGTCTCGGAGCTGTGCGTAACTAAGGCAAGTTCTTATGGTCAGTGTGCACGATGAAAGGAAGCTCTGCCCCCTCCAGCCAGTGCCTCCACTTCTGAAGGGCCAGGAGTTCCTTATTGCTGACGTTGTAGTTAGGTTCTGCGGTGGTCAAGCGACGACAGAAGTACGGACAGGTGTGCAAATGACAGCCCCCACGCAAGTATCAGAGGTGTCCACCTAAACAAAAAATTGAAGAGAGGGCTTGGGGCAGACAAGTGCAGGGGCAGAGGTAAAAAATTTCTGAGCAAATCCCAAAAACCTCTGAAGGTGCTTCCTAAATATAGGAGTGGGCCAGTTGACCACATCCTGGATATTGGCTGGATTTGGACTAAACTGACCCCTATCCACAATAAAACCCAGAGAGAAAAGGACACTTCTCAGCTTTAAAAAATAATTTGTTCTCTAGCAATAGTTGAATAAACAATCGGACATACTGGACATGTTACTCTAAGGAAGAGAAAGAAATTAAAATGTTGCCTAAGTAGACCAAAACGAACCGACTAGCCATATCACAAAATAGATCGTTAACGAACCCCTGAAAAAGGTGGGCGCATTAGTCAACCCAAAAGGCATCACTAAATACTCAAAATGCCCTAAAAGAGAATTAAAAGCGGTCTTCCACTCATCCCCGTCAATGATGCGAAAAAGATAATCATCCCAGAGGTCGAACTTTGTGAAAGATTTTGTGGCGTGAAAGGCTCTAAATGCAACAGGGGAAGAGGATACTTGTTCTTTTTAGTCATTTGGTTCAGGGTGCAATATACAGGCTCATAAGATCAGAAATGACGAATGCTACTTTAGCTCGTTCATATGAGAATGTGGCAGCTTGCAGCTCAAAGTGGAGCTCACATTGAGTAAGGAATTGTCTAACATTGTCTGCGTCAACAGAGAACCTCTCAGGACAGGAGAGTTGTGGGCAGACAGCAGGGGTAGCCTGGGTAAGAGGTGTGTTTGTGCTGAAGGTGGGGTCGTCCAGGAGGCAAGTGCTATCTGTGTTGATAGCAAGGAGGGTATTGCTCCATCATAGCGTTTTGTCGCTCTGACAAGCCTTGGAGGCACATGCCCATGGCATTCATCTGGTCCTCTTGCTGGCCCAAGCGTTGACCCTGATTAAGCGGGGCTAGTCTCAACGGGTCCGTCTCTGCGAGATCCATAATATGGCTGAGTCTTTCTGTTACATTCTGTTCTGGTTTGTAACTCAGTAATACAGAAACGAAAAAACAGTCCATTTCCTATTTAATGAGGTCAAGCAAACAAGGCAGAAAGAACAAAAGTGATGGTGTCAAAAAAGGGTAAGCAGAAAAAGACAAGGTTCTTGGCTTGGTTCAGCTGGGGAAGCGCTGCCGACTTTTCAGCAGGTAGGGCTCTGAAGCAGGAAGAACGGTTCTCTTGCAGACCGCATGGAAAGCAAGGGGTCGAAGGAGAGGACTCAGCTTCTCCCAGCTCCAAGCCCTCAGCAGATAAAGGAAATCAGACTAAATAGTGCCTGGTGTGCCCAGTTTCTCTGCCATTTGCAAGCCATTCTGTGGAGGAGAGCAAGAAAGAAAAAGTCGGCGCAGCAGAAATATAACGTCGCATACAGCTTGTTAAACTTGTAGATCATCCTCCTAATATTTAATCTAAAAAGTATAAGGTTCTGGACCATAATTTGTCCCAAAGTAGTCTTTGTAGTTTCTTGTTAAATCTGCCATGAATAGACCACTGTTGTTTTTTCCAATCCGATACCGAGTAAAATTCAAGCTTGTTTCGGCGATACTGATCGGATGCTTGGTGCAAATGCACCTATTGTGTCTGGAAAAATGAAAAATGTAGTGTATTACAAGTGCTGCTACTCTTGGGGAATCATCTTCAAATGATAAAAATCACAGGACAAAACAAATGATTAATGATGGTGTTATTTTGCACTGAATTATTTTGCTTGGACGGTGTGGCGAAGTTGGTAGAGTGGCTGTGCCAGCAATCGGAGTGTTGCTGGTTACTGGGGTTCAATTCCCACCTTCTACCTTCCTAGTCACGTCCGTTGTGTCCTTGGGCAAGACACTTCACCCTTTGCCTCTGATGGCTGCTGGTTAGCGCCTTGCATGGCAGCTCCCGCCATCAGTGTGTGAATGTGTGTGTGAATGGGTAGATGTGGAAATACTGTCAAAGCGCTTTGAGTACCTTGAAGGTAGAAAAGCGCTATACAAGTATAACCCATTTATCATAATTATCTATAAATGCATTTGCTGATTTTTTTGTGAAAAGTGACCAGTGTTGGGACTAACGTGTTACAATGTAACGCGTTACTGTAACGGCGTTAGTTTCGGTGGTAACTAGTAATCTAACGCGTTATTTTTTATATTCAGTAACTCAGTTACTATTACTACATGATGCATTACTGCGTTATTTTACGTTACTTTTTATGTAGTATAAAGTGTGTTTTATCGGAGCGCTCCAGTGTCATCGTTCTGATTCTTCTTGTGTCACAAGAGAGACCTGCGCTCTGTGTTTGTCTGGGTGTGTGTCTGGGTGTGGGTGTGAGTGTGGGGAGGGAGGAGAGGGGGGGTGGGCGTGTCTGATCATGGCGGAGCCAGAAGTCGAGGTTGTTAACATGGAGATATTTTCACTACTTTTCTTTTGTCGAGCACAAAGAAAATAACATTTTAGTTAAATGTAAATTGTGCTTTGGATCAAAGATCCCATCTACTGCCCAAAACAGCAATTCAAATCTGCTGAAACAAACTACATAAGCAACAGGCTTCGACGAAGCTAGTAAAGAGAGACAGAGACTCCAATGCCACTTTCCCTCCACCACCACCACTTAAGGATTAACTCTGCCTCTGCTCATCATTCAGCACTGAAGGTACACACTCTGTCAATCAATGTTCCCTCTAATTGTTCATGTGTGAGCAAAGGCAAAAACTCCCTGAGCATTCAGTGGAGCCCATGTGAGCAACATCAGACGTGCACACTGTGGCTACACCAGCAGCACACCTGTCCCAAACCTGACTAAATAACAAGTTCAATCTCCATCCATCCATCCATTTTCTACCGCTTGTCCCTTTCGGAGTCGCGGGGGGTGCTAGAGCCTATCTCAGCTGCATTTGGGCGGAAAGCGGTGTACACCTTGGACAAGTCCCCACCTCATCGCAGGGCCAACACAGATGGACAGACAACATTCTCTTATTATTATAATCAAATGACAGCAGTCATTTCCATTTCTAATATAAGTGTTTAGGGCCACTTACAATGACAATAACAACAAATATTGTTTTTCATGAACTGTGTACTTGTATTGTTTGTCTGGGTGGAGGTCCTGCTTTGGAAATAGTTTGTACCCCTTTCAGACATTGCATTTAGTTCCCATTAAAACATTCACATGTTGCACAATGAGATGTAAGCAGGGGCTCATGTGTACATTCCTGCAACTTCCTGTTTGTAAAAAATATATTTTTATTAGTATTTATTTAATATACTAACAGCATTTCATGATTAATATCTATAAATTAAGATTCCTAATAAATGACACTAGAATAAGCACACATTTGATTGGTAAATCATAGTGTAACGACCTGGAATGACACTTTATGTGTGGTGTTGGAGTTGTCCGAATTTTTGTGTGGCTGTAAACGCATCACTGGCTAAGTGCCATATGTGCATGTGTTGGCGCAAGGGAGAAAGAGCGAGCGGCTGCTGTTGATATAACAAAGTTGCTTTTGGTCTGGTTTGTACTGCAGAAAATGACCACTTTGGCTAGATATAATTTTTTTTACTAATGTTTTGGTGATGTGTTTATGGCCGAAAATAAAGACTTTTTCTCAGTAAAGTGATGGATGGAATTCATGGCCTCAAAGCGTCTCGACAGGCGTTACAATATTTGAACAAGGATGACGAAAAGTGTTTTCTCTGTCGTGTCCGTGTTGTGTCGAAAATTGTTATGCGCTTATTTTTTTATTTGATTTTGTGCGTGGCATAGATTTGCCGTGCGCAGAGGACGCTTGAGCAGTGCGCAATTGCACAGGCGTGCACCTTAGAGGGAACGTTGCTGTCAATTCTCTTATATACTCTTTCGTTCTAGACTTCTAGAGTGTTTGATTATCACATCACTCTAAATGTATAGACGATAAAGTTCACAAACATAAAGAGGGATCCTAGTGGGCCAGGCCAATGTTTCCTTATCTCTAAACTAAAACTGTGGAAATGTGTAGAGTGTTCTGGGCTTCAGACATGATTTTGTGTCAGAATTCCTTGAGGAAAAAATGCCTGGTTAGGCTTTGTGTATGTAGTGTGTGTCTTTCTTGCTTTACAGCTATGTTGTTATTATGCTGTTTGTTACTTATGTATGTAATGTTGCAGCTATTTAAAATAGTTTTATCCATTTGTTCTGGCCAGAAACAAATTGGCCCTTTGAAACATATCTTTGTCTTTGTGTGTTGTATGTAGACCACATTGCTTTCTGAGTTCAGTGATGCAAATGCATGTCAAGTTGATCAACAGATTGTATTATTCTCCAGTGCAATAACAGTACTGAAATGAAGACTAAAAGGGCATTAATGGGAGCCTTAAAAAAAGGGGAAAAAAAGAAGTAACTAAATAGTTACTTTTCACAGTAACGCATTACTTTTTGGTGTAAGTAACTGAGTTAGTAACTGAGTTTCTTTTGAAATAAAGTAACTAGTAACTGTAACTAGTTACTGGTTTTCCGTACCTAACCCAACACTGGAAGTGACTCATTTAAATTACCAGTAATTTTCTTGTTCCAGCATTACATACTTACCTAGGCGGGAAAAAAAAGTAATTCCCACCAATCGCGCTTCATTTTGACAAGATCTCAGTGATTTAGTTACTTTACACTGTGTTCCTGGTTTCGATATACATTATCTCAAACAACTTGAGTATCAAAAGTATCGATATTTTGATTTGAGAATTGATATTAGAGCATAAAGATCTGGTATTAGCGGTGTTTGTCAAGACTTGGTCTATGGCGTGATTTGTTCTCCCGTGGTGCAAATGGCTTGGAGGTGAGTACATAATTTAATATAAGAACAATACAAAGGAATAAACAAAAGGCGCTCACAGCGGAGGTACAAACTTGACTATGAAACAAAAGACATGCACGTGGGCACAAAACTATGAACAATAAACAAAAACTTACTTGGCATAGAACAGGACATATGAAGACGCGTGATCATAAAGAGGGCAGAGCATAAATGTGCGGAGAAGGTGAATGTGATGTCGCCAGCACGAACAACAGAAACAAAAAAGCTTATATAGTGACATGATCAGTGAAAACAGGTGCGTGACTCTAAACGTGAACAGGTGCGTGACATGACGATGTGAACCAGGTGAAAACTAATGGGTGGAATGGAAACCAAACAAAACAAGGAAGTGAAACCAGGAACTAAAAAAAAGAGTCCAAAAAACAAGCAAAACAAAAACATGATTAACACAGACATGACAGAGCCCCCCCCCCCTTACGGACAGATCCCAGATGTCCCAACACAAAAAAAATGAACAAGAGTCATGGGAGGGCGGGAGGGGGACATGGCGGTGGGTCGCCAGGCCAAGTGGCCCCGAATCCACCAAGGCATAGTCATGTGGCGACGGCGAGTGGAACGCCGCCGCCACAGGCGAGGTGGGCGACCCAGGAATGGCCATATCCATGGCCAACGAGGAGGTGGACGCACTTGGCGTGGCGGACGACCAGGTAGTGGCCACATCCGTGGCAGACGAGGAGGCAGGTGCGTCGTCATCGTAGCAGGCTTGGAAGCACCCGATGAAACCGGCGCGGGTGCAGCAGACGAAGCGGGCGACAAAGCTTGGCGTGGCGCGTCTTGTCGTGGCGAAGCTTGTCGTGGCCATGGTTGCTCTTGGTCTTGGCATGGTTCGTCTTGGTCTTGGTCTTGACGTGGTGTGTCTTGGACTTGGTCTTGGCGTGGTGTGTCTTGGACTTGGACTTGGTCTTGGCGTGGTGTGTCTTGGACTTGGTCTTGGCGTGGTGTGTCTTGGACTTGGTCTTGGCGTGGTGTGTCTTGGACTTGGACTTGGCGTGGTGTGTCTTGGACTTGGCGTGGTGTGTCTTGGACTTGGACTTGGCGTGGTGTGTCTTGGACTTGGTCTTGGCATGGGGGACTTGGTCTTGGCTTGAGGGGTCTTGGCGTCGTGGAGCTGCGACTGGCGGCACTTGGCGTCGTGGAGCTGCGACTGGCGGCACTTGGCGTCGTGGAGCTGCGACTGGCGGCACTTGACGTCGTGGAGCTGCGACTGGCGGCACTTGGCGTCGTGGAGCTGCGACTGGCGGCACTTGGCGTCGTGCAGCTGCGACTGGCGGCACTTGGCGTCGTGAAGCTGCGACTGGCGGCACTTGGCGTCGTGAAGCTGCGACTGGCGGCACTTGGCGTTGTGAAGCTGCGACTGGCGGCACTTGGTGTGGTGGAGCTGCTAGGCATGTTGATAGCCTTGGAGCAGGGCGTGGAGCAGGTGGAGGTGGCCTAGCTGGAGGCTGTGGCTTGGCAGGTCGAAATATTGGTGGTGGCGGCCGTGCTGGTGGCTGTGGCTTGGCGTGACGAAAGACTGGTGGTGGTGGTCGTGCTGGAGGCTGTGGCTTGGCATGGCGAAGAGCGACCCCACCTGAACAGTTCCCAGCCCTAGCTCCCCCCTCAAGGAGCGGATCCCAGGCGCGCTCCCCGCGGTCTGGAACCGTCTTTTGGGGTGGGTGGAGGGAGGTCAGGAGGGGGGCAGAATCTTCCCCTTTAAATTGTCCCAAAAGTATTTCCTTATCCCCCACCTGGGGTTGTGTTGGCGGATAAAAAGAAACATTTTGTGACGGGGGGGGGGGGTTTGAGTCTTAGGGGGCGGGGCATGTAATCTGGGTGACTGTGACTGACATGCTCTTATTTCTAAAAACATGTTTTGATAGTGTCTTATTATGTCTTTAGAGTTTTTGGTCGGATGCGTGTGATCAAAAGAAAAATAATTCAGGAAAAAAAAATCTTGGTCTATGATGTCATCCTGGGGAAGCCGGGCAGGCTGCGGCCCGTTTCCGCCCGGAGGGGGAGGAGCTTGCGGGAGGAGCTTGCGGGAGCGCCGCGTGCTGTCCGCTCACCTTCCCTAACGTCCTCTGTCTGGAGCGGCGCTTCCAGGACAGGGATGACGCGCCAACGTCCCCGGGCCAAACGGAGCTGATCGGCACCAGTTTGCCAGTCGGACCCCACATGAGATCCTTGCGCTCCATGAGGGAATGGCGAAGTGTCTCGGCTTCCATGGCACGCAGGACCTCCCACGTTCCTTCGTCCAATCTTGCGGGAGAACTCTTCTGCTGGCGACATCTGTCAAGACTTGGTCTATGGCGTGATTTGTTCTCCCATGGTGCAAATGATGTGGACCGGACGTGGCTTGGAGGTGAGTACATAATTTAATATAAGAACAATAAAAAGGAATAAACAAAAGGCGCTCACAGCGGAGGTACAAACTTGACTATGAAACAAAAGACATGCACGTGGGCACAAAACTATGAACAATAAACAAAAACTTACTTGGCATAGAACAGGACATATGAAGACGAGTGATCATAAAGAGGGCAGAGCATAAATGTGCGGAGAAGGTGAATGTGATGTCGCCAGCACGAACAACAGAAACAGAAAAGCTTATATAGTGACATGATCAGTGAAAACAGGTGCGTGACTCTAAACGTGAACAGGTGCGTGACATGACGATGTGAACCAGGTGAAAACTAATGGGTGACCATGGAAACCAAACAAAACAAGGAAGTGAAACCAGGAACTAAAAAAAGAGTCCAAAAACCAAGCAAAACAAAAACATGATTAACACAGACATGACAGTGTTGATGTTTTGGTATCGATCCACACATCACTAATCAGTAGTAGTGTTGTTATTGTTGAAGGGAAAAGTGAAAGTTGTGATGCGTCTGAAATTAATATGCCGCCGTATGCTTAAAATGAGCAAAATACATAGATATTAACATGCCATGGATGTCCTTGTTCTTACATTACATATACATTTACAGCATGCATTGAAAACAATGATGGAGGCTTTTGGAAGTTTTTTCCCCTTTAAAGTACCAGTAGAGTGGAAAAATAAGTTGACTTTATATGCTTATTTGTGTATTAAACCATACCCAATTGTATTTACAATTCACCAAGTATGTGAAAACACAATTTAAACATCACAAGATGTCACAAATTCAGTCAGCCATTTTGAATATTGCGCTCTAAATACCTTCGGCTATTTTCGGAGATTGATACCACATTAGTAATGCTTCTGCACTCTGACTATGTTACCAGATCAGTCATACTGGAAATACACAAACATTGGAAAGAGATGTGGTGTTTATCATTCACAATCCTTATGTGAGACAAGAACACATATGCTTGGCTTTTTTATGCATTCGAAATAGTAAAAAAAATGCCAACAATTGATTCAACAGGTCCTCTGTTGCGCTCATTATACTCTCTCTAAAAAAATCCAGAAACTGTCAACAATGTTCCATTTACATGTTGTGACCTGATAATTAACCAAATATGGGTGATATTGTTATTACAAGGGCCAATGCAGACAAGCTATTTTAGTCGCACATTGATAGCAGTGAGCTTATGCTAGTTTATGCTGTTATTGTTGACATACTGAGCCGACGGCTGCTTCTGCTTCGTCTTGCTGAAAGTCAATTCTAGATTATAATTCATGCAGCTTTCAACTGGTAGTAGACAAATGTGGCCATGGTCTGACAGGCTGGTCGACTTTGACATCCCCCGAGATGGCATATAGACCCCACAAAACGCTTCCTGCAGAATTTTTTTTTAACCCTTCGTGAGGACTGCGATTGAATCTTCATCTAAATTATGTGAGCGTCCCGTCGGTCGGCCTCCCAGCGAGAGTGGAAATATTACAGTAAGTGTTTGTTTTATTCTGGTTTGTTATTGTTAGTTTGGATGTTTCACACCTAGCAATGCTGCGGATGCTAGTGTCATAATGAAACTGCATCCATCACTCGGCTTCCAAAACTTACTGCTCATCCTCTTTGTGTTTGGGCTCAAAAATATAAGATCCTAAGTCATATTTTTTCCAAAACTAATAATTGTTGGCTCTCACAAAGTCTTCTTGATTAGCATTGTTGTTGATAGGGAAGGCCTACTGAAACCCACTACTACCGACCAAGCAGTCTGATAGTTTATATATCAATGATGAAACCTTAACATAGCAAAACACATGCCAATACGGCCAGGTTCAGTTATAAAGTGCAATTTAAAATTTCCCGCTAAACTTCCGGTTGAAAATATCTATGTATGATGACGTATGCATGTGACGTCATTTGTTGAAACGGGAAGTATGCGGACACATTGAATCCTATACAAAAAACTCTGTATTCATCTCAAAATTCCACATTATTCTGGACATCTGTGTTGGTGAATCTTTTGCAATTTGTTTAATGAACAATGAAGACTGCAAAGAAGAAAGTTGTAGGTGGGATCGGTGTATTAGCGGCGGACTACAGCAACACAACCAGGAGGACTGAGAGATGTATAGCAGACGCGCTAGCCGCCGAACTCACCTTAACTTCCTCCGTCTCCGGGCCGCCGACCGCATCTGTGATCGGGTGAAGTCCTCCGTCGCACCGTCGATCGCTGGAACGCAGGTGAGTACGGGTATTGATGAGCAGATGAGGGCTGGCTGGCGTAGGTGTATAGCTAATGTTTTTAGTATAGCTCTGTGAGGTCCGGTTGCTAAGTTAGCTTCAATGGCGTCGTTAGCAACAGCATTGTTAACCTTCGCCAGGCTGGAAAGCATTAACCGTGTATTTACAGGTCCATGGTTTAATAGTATTGTTGATTTTCTATCTATCCTTCCAGTCAGGGGTTTATTTCTTTTGTTTCTATATGCAGTTGAGCACGATGCTATCACGTTAGCTCCGTAGCTAAAGTGTTTCGCCGATGTATTGACGTGGAGATAAAAGTCACTGTGAATGTCCATTTCGCGTTCTCGACTCTCATTTTCAAGAGGATATAGTATCCGAGGTGGTTTAAAATACAAATCCGTGATCCACAATGGAAAAAGGTGAGAGTGTGGAATCCAATGAGCCAGCTTGTACCTAAGTTACGGTCAGAGCGAAAAAAGATATGTCTTGCACTGCATTCTAGTCCTTCACTCTAACGTACCTCATCCACAAATCTTTCATCCTCGCTCAAATTAATGGGGTAATCGTTGCTTTCTCGGTCCGAATCGCTCTAGCTGCATTGAAAACAATGGGGAAATGTGAGGAGCCTTTCAACTGTTGACGTCATGCTACTTCCGGTATAGGCAAGGCTTTTTTTTATCAGCGACCAAAAGTTGCAACTTTATCGTCAATGTTCTCTACTAAATCCTTTCAGCAAACATATGGCAATATCGCGAAATGATCAAGGGTGACACATAGAATGGATCTACTATCCCCGTTTAAATTTTAAAAATTCATTTCAGTAGGCCTTTAATTTGTTCCAAGTGCGACATAACGCGATCACGTGACTAGCTTCCTCATTATTTCTCAAAAAGTTGCGTTAATCTCTGTCAGATTGATACTATTTTGATTATATCTATTTGTTTGCAAACTTTGGAAGTCTTTTGGTGTCATAAATCAGACATAAATGATGATAGCATCGGTATAGAGGCAACTTGTTTTTCCACTCTACTGGTACTTTAATTTGTTTATGAAAATTGATAGTAAAAAAAGCACTGGCTGATGGGCTTAAATCATATGAGCCAATATTTTTACTGTTTGCTTGTCTGTCAAAACAGTCTCAAAGAAGTCTGAGGCCGTGGGGAAATTAAGGTATGATCCACATCGGATCATCTGCATTAATTTCCATTCAAATATGTATGTATGGTATTCAGCCATTATTATTGAATATAGTAATGTTTTGGAATGACAGCAAAACTGTCACTCTGCTGTGACACAGGTTCGGTTACCCTTTTGTTTATTATATTTGCATTTAGTAGTATTTAATTAAGGTGATTTGGTTCTTTCCTACATTTACTTCTATTTGTTTTATTGGACGCAGACAATCCTTAAGCTGGGTGGAATTTCTGGAGCTGCAGCATGTGGTTCTCATCAGCGCCTTTTTAATCACCTAAACTGCATCAGGTGGGTTGCTGGTATATTGGAATTTGTTGGTGTTTCATCACCACATGTTCTTTGGTAATAAATACGACAATCATTTCATATTGGTCTCGTCTTTGTACTCTGGGATTCATCTACCCTTTTGCCGTAACCATAGCCTAGTACAAATGCTTTGTTACTGTACTCAAGTATATTTTTTAAAAATGTTTTACTATACTTTATTTACTTTTCTGACAACTTTCACTCTTACTGTATGTCACTGCATTTCCTATATATCAATGTCAATCAAAGTTTACTTATATACCTCTTAATCACAAATGTCTCAAAGGGCTGCACAAACCACAATGACATCCTTGGCTAATCAGGTCAAGAAAAAACTCAACCCATAGGGAAAACAAGAAACCCTGGAAGGGGCCGCAGATTTTTTGATGGGGGCGACCTTTATAAGATTCCCAGGAAGTGGGTCAAGTAAATATGTTGTTTGTTGTGTACCATTTACAAGTCGTATTAGTTCCTCTAATGCTATTTCTTCAAAAAGAGAGCGATTATTTTGGAGAGCAATATCCGTCACACATACATTTGTATCTGCGTTACTAGAACCCAGTTGGAGCTGAGACGCTCTGTCTCCTTTCTAATGAGTACATTTTTTTAGTAAAGAATTGCATAAAGTCATCAGCCGAGTGGGTGGAGCTACTGGGAGAAGTCCCTTGTTGGGTTAGCGATGCTATTGAACAAATATTTAGGGTCGTTTTTATTGAAGCGGGTGAGATTCGAATTGTAATTAGTTTTAGCTATGGTAATAGCGTGTTAAGTTATTAAACTGTCACGCCATGCTTGATGGTAAACCTCAAGTTTAGCCACATGCCATTTGCGTCCCAGCTTTCTAAGTGATAGTTTAAGCGCTACGGTTTCTTCTGTTAACACAGGTGGTGCGCCTTTTAGGGGCCCTTTTTGCCTTTAGCGGTACTATACTATAAATGGCATAGTGCAGGGCAATGTTAAAATTTTTAGTGAGGTCATCGATAGAGCCCACATAATTTGGGAATGGTGCCATTACCGAAGGCAGTAGGCCAGCAAGAGTCGTAGTTGTGACAGCATTAATGTTGTGGCTACTAAACCATTGGTTACTAGTAACTTGTTGACAATGAGTCAGAACTTCAAATTTTATAAGGTAGTGTTTGGACTTTACATTAGTGTACGGGAGTACCATCATTTTGGAGGTGGTGACACCCCTGACAAGGACTCATTTAGTTCATTTGTCTAAGACCACAGCTATCAATTATAGTCTGGAGTGCCAAGCACAGAGGGTCTGATGAGGTCTTCATATGGATATTAAAATCCCCCATTATAATTATATTATCTGCGTGCGTCACTAAATCAGGAACAAACACTGAAAATTTGCTGATGAAGTCAGAATAGGGCCCACGGGGATAACAGCCAGATGGAGGGGTAGCGGTGTGACAGACCTCATAGTAAACACCTCAAATGATTTATATGTATTACTTCGGTTAGGGGTAAGGTTAAGGTTTTCATTGGGTATTAGTGCGACCCCTACACCCCTTTTAAGGGGACGGGTAATATGTGCATTGGTATAGTTAGGAGGAGATGCCTCGTTAAAGGCCTACTGAAATGATTTTTTTTTATTTAAACGGGGATAGCAAATCCATTCTATGTGTCATAATTGATCATTTCACGATATTGCCATATTTTTGCTGAAAGGATTTAGTAGAGAACATCGACGATAACGTTGCAACTTTTGGTCGCTGATAAAAAAAAGCCTTGCCTGTACCGGAAGTAGCATGACGTCACCAGAGGAAGGACTCCTCAAAATTTCCCATTGTTTTCAATGCAGCTAGAGCGATTCGGACCGAGAAAGCGACGATTACCCCATTAATTTGAGCGAGGATGGAAGATTTGTGGATGAGGTACGTTAGAGTGAAGGACTAGAATGAAGTGCAAGACATATCCTTTTTCGCTCTGACCGTAACTTAGGTACAAGCTGGCTCATTGGATTCCACACTCTCTCCTTTTTCTATTGTGGATCACGGATTTGTATTTTAAACCACCTCGGATACTATATCCTCTTGAAAATGAGAGTCGAGAACGCGAAATGGACATTCACAGTGACTTTTATCTCCACGGCAATACATCGGCGAAGCTCTTTAGCTATTGAGCTAACGTGATAGCATCGGGCTCAAATGCAGATAGAAACAAAATAAATAAATCCCTGACTGGAAGGATAGACAGAAGATCAACAATACTATTAAACCATGTACATGTAACTACACGGTTAATAATTCCCAGCCTGGCAAATCTTAACAATGCTGTTGCTAACGACGCCATTGAAGCTAACTTAGCAACAGGACCTCACAGAACTATGATAAAAACATTAGCGCTCCACCTACGCCAGCCAGCCCTCATCTGCTCATCAACACCCGTGCTCACCTGCGTTCCAGCGATCGACGGAAGGACGAAGGACTTCACCCGATCATCCATGCGGTTGGCGGCTAGCGTCGGCTAGCGCGTCTGCTATCCAAGTAAGTCCTCCTGTTTGTGTTGCTACAGCCAGCCGCTAATACACCGATCCCACCTACAACTTTCTTCTTTGCAGTCTTCATTGTTCATTAAACAAATTGCAAAAGATTCACCAGCACAGATGTCCAGAATACTGTGAAATTTTGAAATGAAAACAGAGCTTTTTTGTATTGTATTCAATGGGGTACCAATACTTCCGTCTCAACCGTTGACGTCACGCGCATACGTCATCATATCTAGACGTTTTCAACCGGAAGTGTGGCGGGAAATTTAAAATTGCACTTTATAAGTTAACCCGGCCGTATTGGCATGTGTTGCAATGTTAAGATTTCATCATTGATATATAAACTATCAGACTGCGTGGTCGGTAGTAGTGGGTTTCAGTAGGCCTTAAAGCGGAAAAAATGTATCTGGTTTTAGCCTAGTCTCACTGAGACCAATGATGTTAAGATTGTTGTCTCTAATGACCATATTAACTAATAATGTTTTGGGGGACAATGATCTAAAGTTTAAAAGCCCATATTATAGTAAGTGGGCTGTTTTGAGGCATTTTTGTTAATGGTATCCGTAGTACTGATATTAAGAATGTTACGTCTTTTTCGCCTAGTGTGACTTGAATAATTTCAATCACATTTACAAATTGATAATGTGTGTATCTTGAGATTGTAATTGCCTAAAATTAAGTTTACGTTTATTTAATATTTACAATGCATTAAAAAATAATAATACATCCGTCGTCATGTCTTTCATAATGATTGTGAACGATTGGCAAAAATTCCCCAAAAAGTGCCGTTCCCCTTTAAACTGCAATGCGTGTATTTATTCCCAATAAGATTTTCACTTTGCACAGTTCCAAAAATTATGAGTTTGAGGTGAATTCGATGAGATACATTTTCTCCAACATGGCTGAGATTGTAATAATATTTGACTTTGAATCTTAGGTGTAATAATTTATTTATTTTTTTTTTTTTCAATTAAAGACCCTCCATTGTTGTGAGCTAGTGGAAGTAAACTGGGTTACACACATTTCATACCATTCCTCAGATGTAATATCCACTTATAATTCATCCTGCCATTTTGACTTTTTTTTTTTTTTTTTTTTTTTTTTTATAATGTCCTGCCCAGCTTCTCGGGCAAATCATATAGCAGATGTAGATGCCCATATCGGCTGTTCGGATTTACTTTACAAAAGAGAAGTGTAGGATACTTCTCTTGTTGCCTTACTTGTATTTTGACTTTATTAAATGTATTTATATTATCATTTGGTGCAGCCGGGCCGGAGCAGGAGGGGATAGAAAGAGAGAAAAAGGAAGACAGAGGGGGGAATTGTGGGGACAAGAGGGGGATTAGACAGAGAGACAAAAACAACAACAGCAAACACAACAACAACAACAACAACAGAGCAACATCAGCAAATACGACATGTACAAATATGATGGTAAAAGTAATAGCAAATAAGCAGTTAGCGAAAATAAAAAAAATAAAAAAAATACAGAAATGACAATGAGCATTATTACCCTAAAAATGGAGCAATATGAATACCAATAGAAATAGTGCTATTGATAATAAACAATACCAGTACTTTACCTTTATTATCAACAATACAATTGTTCAAATGCTACAATACATATACGTAATGATAACTTGAGATACGAAAGAATGCAGAAAAATGGAGGGGAAGAAAGAGAAGCAACCTTAACCTTGTAGATTGTTATAGTAACAATAGGTTAAGCTTTGTCAGTGTGCCATGTGTTATACCCAGTTTACCCTAGGGCAACAACGTTAATATATGTTTGATGAAACGTGATTATGTGCATGAGTGTATGTGTGCATATGTACTTGTATATGTACAGTATGTGTATGTGTGCTTGTACAGTGAATGTATATGTACAGTATGTGTATATGTGTGTACAGCGAATGTATATGTACAGTATGTGTATACAGTATGTGTGTTTGAACAGTGAATGTATATGTACAGTATGTGTAAATGTGTGTT
The DNA here is from genome assembly GCF_033978785.1 of Entelurus aequoreus. NCBI lineage: Eukaryota > Metazoa > Chordata > Actinopteri > Syngnathiformes > Syngnathidae > Entelurus > Entelurus aequoreus. The sequence goes on from NC_084737.1 coordinate 47,691,849, forward strand.
TGTACAGTGAATGTATATGTACAGTATATGTATGTGTGTGTTTGTACAGTGAATGTATGTGTAGTATGTGTATGTGTGTGTTTGTACAGTGAATGTATATGTACAGTATGTGTATATGTATGTTTTTACAGCCATTTTGACTTTAAATACAATGTTGAATCACCTTTACATTCCAAAAGACTCATAAAATCTGGAGATAACTTTTGTCCACTTACAGTTTGGTTTATATGCACTCAACATCACATTAATCCCTACATTTGTTGTATATTTTGCATTTTTCATTTCCTCATAATAAAAGTCTCTAATGTGTACCTATCTAAACGGATTGCTGTTATGTAATTTAAATTTGTCTTTCAGTGTTTGAAAACTCTGCAATTCCTTATTTGCTTTAATACCTTACCTTGTCTACTGTTTAAATGTGACATCTCCTTTTCCTGGTTTGAATTGGGTGTCCAAGGCTATCCATTGGCGCAATTTCTGGTCTTTCCTAAAATTAAAATGTTTAATAAATGTAAACCACAGTTCTAATATGCCAGCAGTTTTTGTGCTCATTTTGTCTTTAAAAACTAAGGGAATTTCCTTTACGCCTAGGAGTGATTGAACCTGAAAACTGTGAAAATGTGTTTCAATGTCCTTTCATCTTGCTACAAAGTTATCATTATTCCAACAAAAGAGGTACCGGAACTGAGCTTCATAAAATATTGTTTCATACTTGGTAGAGCCATTCCCCCTTTGTGTTAGGGTAATTTGAGTGTTGATAATCTCCTGAAACCCCAGATTATAAACTGATTCTGGGGGACCTCCACTGGTGGGGCTTGAAATAGGTACGACAACCTTGGTAATATATTAATTTTTATAACATTAATTATACAGATAAAATCTAATGGGTAGGTAAACTATTGTTCAATATCGTCATTTATGTTTTGGATTGCAGCTATATAATTTGCCTCGTATAACTGACTTTGGTTTTTTACTATGTTGTCAATCTAAAATCAAAACTTTGTTTGGTTTCTTCTGAAGGAACATAATTAAATGTCGATAATTGTGACTTTTGTAATATTGAATTTATAACCTGCATATGCATATATATATATATATATATATATATATATATATATATATATATATATATATATATATATATATATATATATATATATATATATATATATATATATATATATATACAGTATGTATATATATATATATATATATTTCTATATATATATATATATATATACACAGTATATATATACATATATATATATAAATATATATATATATATATATATATATATATATATATATATATATATATATATATATATATATATATATATATATATATATATATATATATATATATATATGTGTATATATGTATATATATATATATATATATGTATATATATATATATATATATATATATATATATATATATATATATATATATATACACACTACCGTTCAAAAGTTTGGGGTCACATTGAAATGTCCTTATTTTTGAAGGAAAAGCACTGTACTTTTCAATAAAGATAACTTTAAACAGTCTTAACTTTAAAGAAATACACTCTATGCATTGCTAATATGGTAAATGACTATTCTAGCTGCAAATGTCTGGTTTTTGGTGCAATATCTACATAGGTGTATAGAGGCCCATTTCCAGCAACTATCACTCCAGTGTTCTAATGGTACAATGCATTTGCTCATTGGCTCAGAAGGCTAATTGATGATTAGAAAACCCTTGTGCAATCATGTTCACACATCTGAAAACAGTTAAGCTCGTTACAGAAGCTACAAAATTGACCTTCCTTTGAGCAGATTGAGTTTCTGGAGCATCACATTTGTGGGGTCAATTAAACGCTCAAAATGGCCAGAAAAAGAGAACTTTCATCTGAAACTCGACAGTCTATTCTTGTTCTTA